>NC_073692.1:159830522-160022962 GCF_029784155.1 Uranotaenia lowii | reverse complement strand
CTGGAATCCTGAGATGAAGAATAAAGTGCTAGAGTCAAAAAGATTCAATTTTGTTATAATTTAAAATGTTGTCCCTGTAATTTTTGGATAATGTTCAATAACAAAATATAGTGTAGGAAATAAAATTTAATCCTTCGTTTGAACATTTTCGACTACTCAATTAAATCCGAATGAGGTGTGAATCGTATGATAACAAGAGAGTGGATTATTAAATACAAAAGTTATTGCCCTACAAATTTTAGGTTAATGAATGATTTATTTGAAATATAAAAAAAACACTCTACACTAAGGCTTCAAGTATTCGAATCGTTATTCGAACTTTTTTCGTATTTTTATGGTTATCATTTCATTCCATTAGTGAAGTCAGTTTTTGAGTTCCTCAAATGAAATATTTCGTCACAGTTAACGGAAGTTTTTAAATAAAGACCTCAATAATGTGGCCATAATAATCAATAATCTATTTCAAAAGAAATTGGTTGTAAGATATGATAACTTCTAAAATGGTTAAGACTAAGTGTTTTAGAAAAGAATATGCATGTTTTGGAATAAAAAATGGTTTGTTTGACCACGCTGACCGAAAAATAAATGAAAATTGGAAATGTTATAAAGAAAATAATTTTGAACATCTAATCTTAAATAAAAATCTCATTTAAATTAAACATCTTGTAGGCAGATAACCATAACTTCACTACATTCGATCAAATTTCTAGAAATTCGTTTGTTGACATTTTGGAAATGTAAACAAACATTAGCAAAGAATGAACCACTTGCGTTCAAGTAAGTGAAAAGAGACAATTGAGAGGCAGTTAACGCTCTCTTAGCTTGCTCAATCAACAAACACCACTCATCCTGAGTTCCGTGGGCGTCGCGGCATGGGAAAATCAAAACATTCCACCCACTTTTGGAGAAACTTCGGAAAACTTTCAGGTTAAGAGAAAATTCTGATATCAACGTTTTCTTCAAAGAATAAAAATCAACACAGTTGCTTAATGCGAATATTATGTTGATTAACAAACTTTCCAAATGAGGCTGAAATATTGGAAAATCTAACATTTCGTTAAATATGCACCTGTAGGGAAATTCACGGGACCAGGGGAAATTCTTGATACAAGATTTTTTTACTAGTATTAAAACAAACATATCAGTATATTGGGTTAGTGCTGCATTCGTTTTGTTGAACAAACTTTTCAAATTCAGTTGCAATTGAGAAAAATTCAATATTTCAACATATGTACACTTATGAGGAAAATTCACGTAGTAATGGAAAATTCTGAGTACTACGTTTTGTATCTAATATTAAAACCAACAAATTTAGTATTGTGACATTGTGCTGCATTTGTTTTTGTTGAACAAACTTTTCATAAGTATTGAATTAGTATATTGCAATGTTCTATATTTCGCACGTATGTGGAAAATCCGGAAAATTCACGGGGTAAGGGAAAATTCTGAGTACTACGTTTTGTTTCTAGTATCGAAACCAATATATCCAGTACAGTGGCTCAGTGCCGCATTTGTTTTTCTTGAACAAACTTTTTAAATTAAATTTCTCTAGTGAAAAATCAAAAACAGCCTCAAAATGAATGTTATATACAATGGAAATTCGGGAAAATTCACGGTTCCAGGGGAAAATTCAGAGTACTACGTTTTGTTACTAGTATTTAGTTTTGTACAAGAATTTTTTTTAAATTAAGTTGGTATAGTGAAAAATACAAAATTTTTAAATATATACACTTATATGGAAATTTCGGAAAATTCACGGGTTGATGAAAATGTTGAGTACAACTTTTGTGTTAAGGATCTTTAATAAATTACATACCTAATGCATAATTCAACATTGTTATACAAACTTATAAAATAAATCTTGTAAAGTGTACAATTCAAAATTTCGAAATACTTACATAGATTTACGTGGAAATTCCTTTAAACTCATATGGTATGGGAAGATTCTGGGTACTATTTTTTTCAGGAATCAAAAGATCATTAGAAGCCGTTCAGATATCACGTGGACAGAAAAATGACATTTTGGCAAACCCCTAACCCCCTCCCCGGTTGTTCACGTGGACAGATTTGAGATTGTTTTTATTTTCTAAATCTAGGTTGACAGTTAGAAAACACTTTTTCTTGCCTTTTTTTGTTGAAATGGTTGATTTAAAAAAAAAATGAATAAACATTTCCTGATATAAAATAATTTTTAAAAATTTAAAATTTCTAAAATATCATATTTACCATTTTCTTGCAAGTGTCTTAATATTTAGTCACCTTTAGAAAATATTTTGGAAGTATGGAGGACATGACCAAAACCCTTAACCTTCCGTGGAAGAGCGTGGACATTTCCATTTTAGATTTGTTGAACAAAATTTTTGTACGGATGCACTTTGGTAGTAACTTTGGAAAAAGTTTTTATTGCCAGAAGCCTTACTTAAATATACTTTTGTGAGTTAGTGCTGTATTTTGTTTCTTTGAACAAATGTTTGATTTAAATTTCAAAATGTTGTGATATGAAAAAAATCACGAATGCGGCAGTTTCAAAACAGATGCTTTTATACAGCATTCAAAATGCTTAATTATTTTATGGAATAATATGATAATTAGTATTAAGGAGCATTTTTTACATAAGCAACGTTTAAATTTAAGAATACTACATGTTTCTTCCCTTGCATCTTTATGTTATTTAGATTACCAGCGAATTTTTAGATTATAACTTTATTTGCTAACTCAAATTTTCCAATTATTAATATTAAAATTCCCAATTATGAGTATAACGCGCTAGAAGTGAGCCAAAATTGCTTGCAAGTATTCTTTTAGCCGTGCTGCCAAAGAGACAAAATTGGTCACTCATTTTGCTTGCGCGAATCACTCACTGCTTGCGCATTTAACAGCAGTATCGCCCGCACCTTTGCCAGAGAGTCTGCCTTCTCATTACCCTGTATCGAGCAATGAGAGGGAACCCAAACAAAGGTGATGGTAAAGCGACGTTTTGATAAAGCACTCAAATTATTCCGTATCTTCTCGAGGAAGTACGGCGAGTGCTTTCCCAGTTTTATTGAATGGATTGCTTCAACAGAGCTCAGACTATCCGTCACAATATAGTAGTGTCCAACTGGTCGTGGAGCGATATTATCCAAAGCCCAGTGAATAGCTGCTAACTACTTATACAGAGCATGGTGACTGGAGACTGTGAGAAGCGCTAGATATTCCGTTGAACACTCCAAATCCTGTTGATTCCTCTATAAGTGATCCATCATTAAAGTACATTTCATCAGCTACGACGTGTCTATATTTAGCTTCGAAAATTCTCGGAATCAGGAGTGGACGATGGGAATCCGGGATTCCTCGAATTTCTTGCTGCATAGACAAATCAAACTGGACAGAAGAGTTGTCGTAGTCTGGGATGCATAGACATGAATACATGGTATAGAGACATAAATTCGGTTTGAAAATTTTGCTAAAGTAGCTTTTCAAAATTGACGATCACCAATGGATTCATGACCTCACACCTGATGAGCACCCGGAGTGATAATAAATTGAATCGATCTTTTAGTGGGAGTATGCCTTCCAAAACTTCGAGACTCACGTTATGCGTTGAGGACATTAGGCCCAACGCAATGCGGAGACAACGATATTGGATGCGCTCGAGTTTGATGATGTGAGTTCTAGCAGCTGACTGGAAACATAAGCTGCCATATTCCATCGCTGAGAGAATTGTTGTTCGATACAATTTTAAAAGATCTTCTGGATGGGTTCTCCACCAGTTGCCAGTGATTGATCGGAGAAAATTGATTCTTTGTTGGCATTTTCCTTTCAGGTACTCAATATGGGCTCTCCAGATACACTTGGAATCAAATCAAACCTCAAGATACTTAAAACACCTCGATTGAGTGATCGTTCTGCCTAGGAGTTGAAGCTTAGGTTGAGCAGGTCTATGTTTCTTAGGGAAAACAACCATCTCCGTTTTCTGTGAAGAATACTCAATCCCAAGCCACAAAGCCCAGATTGAGAATATGTTTAAAGTATCTTGTAAAGGTCTGTGCAAATGAGGCTCGGATGATCCTGAGACAGACACCACGCCATCATCTGCAAGTTGTCTTAGAGTTGTAATATATTTGATTATGCCCTATCGAGTAATGATAGACAACTCCTGTAAATCTTGCCATCAAGGATGGAAAAATTCGTTCACCAGCATGAACGCTAATGATTCTCAATCACCGCTCCGTTCACGATGATAGCATCGGCGATGCGAGCGTGAACAGACGACCGCTGATTGGTCGGATTGGCAATCCGAATGAATGAACTTTTAAATACGTTCGGGTGAACGAACCGATGGCCGAAACGTTCGCCGCAGTTAACTGGATCGTTTTTTATTTTCACCACGACGTTCGTTGGGTGAATTGATTCGCAAATGATTGTTGAAACACAATCGCCTAACGATTGCACGATTGCATTCGCGAATGTTTCTGTAACCGGTAAAGGATTGCACCATCAGGTGCTTGTTTTTCGGCTAATTTTGTGCGTGTTTTAGCCCCCGCGCTCGCTGACGGTTTGTTTTCTCATGATTTTATTATAATTTATGTTCGAATAAGAACATTAAGCACTTTTGCACATTGCGTAGATAACTAAACTGACAAAGGGGGGTTTGAAAATGTCCACTCTTGTTTACGAAGCCTAGGGATTTAGCTTTTGGCTACTGGGACATTTTTTCAACCAAAATTGCCAAATAATCATTTAATTATGTTGAGATTGCAAGAATACAGAATACAAAATTATTACTTTTATATGCGTCACATAAAAGTTATAAAATCCCACACATAAATATTGTAAGCCGACATAGCACTCAAATATCTGCCTACATCTGGGCGATTACGTGCTTGCCTACTTGAAGGCGTTTTGTTTTGTTCGAATTGATTTTCGGAAGGAAATGAAAAATTGTGAGGTATTGGTTCGATTTTTTTTTAAATTTTTATTGTTAATTGAAATAACTATAAAAATGCTAAGCCTAATACGTGCGTATGTTTCGCGTTCGAATCCCATTGAGACATAAAAGCGAAATCCGCACCGGAAAATCAGCAGCTAAGACGACGTTTATTCGACTGAAACAATATCGACGGCTTTGATCGGCACCAGGCCGACGTCCTTGCCTTCTATTTTCAAACCCTCCATTGTCAGTTTAGTTTTCTACGC
The DNA here is from genome assembly GCF_029784155.1 of Uranotaenia lowii. Classification (NCBI taxonomy): domain Eukaryota; kingdom Metazoa; phylum Arthropoda; class Insecta; order Diptera; family Culicidae; genus Uranotaenia; species Uranotaenia lowii. The sequence continues at coordinate 160,017,784 of NC_073692.1, read as the reverse complement.
AATGTGCAAAAGTCCACACTTTTACTAATTATATGTTGAATGTTCCTATTCGAACATAAATTAAAATAACATCATGAGAAAACAAACCATCAGCGAGCGCAGGGGCTAAAACACGCACAAAATTAGCCGAAAAACAAGCACCTGATGGCGCAATCCTTTACCGGTAACGGAAACATTCGCGAATGCAATCTTACAATCGTTAGGCGATTGTGTTTCGACAATCATTTGCGAACGTCGTGGTGAAAATAAAAAAACGATCCAATTGAACGCGGCGAATGTTTCGGGCTTCGTTTCGTTCACCCGAACTTATTAAAAGTTCATTCATTCGGGATTGCAATTGTTAGTGTTCATTGTGGTGTGTTAACTTTTTCCTTTCCCGATTGCTTCGATCGGCAGTTAGAATTGAATGAGTTCACCACGGATTGCAGATTGAATGTACTTCGATCCGATTTTTTCCATGCTTGCTTGCCATAAAACAAAAAGCTAAAGCTCTTAACTCAGTTCAGACACCCGACAGTTGCTATCAACCGCTTAACGCGACATCTCCTGGTCGCTAGAGGCAATAGCTAGGCTGTACCCTTCCCTGGTTATTTGAGTTCCACAAGTGATCTCATTTAATTTTCTCGGCTAGCTATTTGGGATGCAAAAAGCACAGCCTCTAAAAAAATCTAATGCGTATCACTTGACTGTCCTCGAGAGTTGGACAAAGCCCACGAGCTAGGGAGTATGAAGTGCAATGCAACGCACACAACTGCTGGTGGCTTAGCCATCATTTGGCGCGACTTAACTTTGGGGGTGATAGCAGGTCTTAGATGACTGTCGCAATTCAATTTGGCAGTGAACGTTCGGCGAACAAGGTCTTAATCTGATCACGAAAAAGTTAAGCACATTTATTAGGTGCAATCACGAGCAGTCGTTACAGAAACGTGATTTTATGAAACGAATTAAGCAAGTTTCGAGTGTCGTTTAGAAACTTTTGCACGTGCCAGGGCATATACACCATTTTTGCTCAGTTACTTGCTGTAATAGTTTACGGAAAACTAAGAAACGATTCACCGATCGAACTGTGCGATCGTAAAAAACTACCAGCAGGAATCCCACAGTTCAACGTGGGAGTTTGCTGGGGACAGAAAGCCGGTTTCGTGTGGTGCTTCCGCTGTCATATCAGGCATCACAAGCGAGTTTTTTTTTGTGGAACACGTTTCAACCGAGGTATTGCTGCCAGTACCTGGAGAGCCCGTCAAACGGTGGACAGAATTCCGCCGCTCTTGTCTGACAACACCTCTATTGAGACTGCATCAAAAGCTTACTTTATGTCTAGAAACACTGAAGCCATTTGCTCACATTTTGCGTAAACCATTTGTATCTCTAAAGAAATCAAAGCAAATCAAAGTTGTGCTCCAAGAATTGATTAAATAAATTTAACAATCGAAATTATGCAGCGTTCGGAAGGTTTTTCAACAAGTTAAATTTTGATCAATTCCCGTTGCTGAATTGTTGCAAGAAAAGAGGGCAAGTGAGAATTCGACCATCGAAAAGCTGGAGTACAGACCACACCTATCTGGAGGAACGTTTCGGATTATTTTTTGCACTAGTAACTCCAAATCGCGATGATAAACAAAATACGACGGCCAAAGCGCGATCCCGGAGGCTGTACACGACGATGCTCACGAAGTTTGACTGCGTGGTAATGGACGACGAAACCTACGTCAAAGCCGACTACAAGCAGCTTTCGGGACAGGAGTTTTATACGGCAAAAGGAAGGGGAAAGGTAGCAGATATTTTCAAGCACATAAAACTATCAAAGTTCGCGAAGAAATATCTGGTTTGGCAAGCCATCTGTACCTGTGGCTTGAAAAGCAGCATTTTCATAGCCATTCCGAGACTGTCAACCAAGAAATTTACGTGAAAGAGTGTTTGAATAAACATCTGCTGCCTTTCCTGAAGAAACACGGTTGTTCCGTACTGTTTTGGCCGGATTTAGCATCTTGCCATTACGGTAAAAAGGCCATGGAGTGGTACGCTGCCAACAACGTGCAGGTGGTTCCCAAGGACAAAAACCCTCCCAACACGCCAGAGCTCCACCCAATTGAGAAATACTGGGCTATTGTCAAGCGGAACCTAAAGAAGACCAAACAAATAGTTAAGGACGAGCAGCAGTTCAAGGCAAACTTGCTTTCCGCGGCGAAGAAGGTGGACAAGGTGGCTGTACAAAATCTGATGGCAGGGGATAAGCGTAAGGCCCGGCAAATCGGATTTGGAAAAGCGGAAGCCTTACTGAATATGTTTCCTGAATTTTGTACTAACTAAACTTGAAAAAGAAATTTAATTTGATTTTTTAAATAAACGATATCACCTATTTACACGCGTTTTCCCTTGACCAAATTTAGACCATATCATCCTTTAAAGCACCTTTTGCAACTCATTGGGCAAGGTACAACATTCCGTCAATCAAAACGAAGTGAAGGAGAGTGGTACCCGCAAAGGTCACGCGAAATGAGGCTGAAGGCGAGTACACTTTAACTCCATTCACGACGCTGGCAGTTTTGAGTTGTTGGCAATCCAGGATTTCAACCGAGGTTGAATCGAGGCTCTTAAACTTACCAACACCGTTGGATTTAACGTAGTCTGCCTCCAGACTCATTTCCGTAATCACGCCCTCGATCTCCACGTTCCGAGACGGAATAAAAACGTGGTACTCCAGGTTAACGAAATTGCTGGCAACAATTTCATTGGCAGTCTTTCTGCCTGGTCACGGAGGTTCACCTCGCCAGATCTTTGGGATCTGTACCACATTGAGCCGTTTGTCATATTTTTTGGGCTGGATGAAGACCACCCAAGGACCAGAAAAAGTTATACCATCCGTGTAGATTAGGAGCCGTTCTATCTTCAATCGTGGATGATGGAGAACTATAAATCATCCGAGAATGGTCTGCACTTGAGGGACCAGCTTCATCTGAATCCTCCAAGTTGCGGATTGAAACCTCCCGCCCTCGCTCATACTTATCAACGGGGACACGAATGCCATCCAATAAAGGGAAGAAATAGAATTAGAAAAAAGTGGAAAAAGAAGAAAAACTCACAAGCTTATTGGAAATTTATGTCCGTAGTCGATTTACTCCAACCACGTAGTCCTCTACCAAAGTAAGATGGCGACATCTGAGAGCACGGCCAATCGAACTCTGGGCCGCCCGTCGTTCCTTGGTTTCAGCAATCAGCACCGGATCCCCGAGTAGGTGCCCTGACGTCCTCGGGTCGGGATGATGACCTTGGAAGATGGCGACGGTAAAGCAATAGGTTGCTGTGAACCAATCTATCGACTTCTCAATGGCTTCAATTATCTTCGCTTCGCTGAAGTTCGGCAATAGACGATCGAATCAGCAGGAAACCAACACTCCGCGTGGAAAACTCGCGCTTTAAACAGCACACTTTGATTTGGCGATAGTAAAAAAACACAAATCGATCACTTAGTGAACCTGTATATAAGAGAAGTGAAATCTGAAACACAAAATTCCAATCGAGCAAAAGAACTGTCAAAATCGATTCCAATCGATCCGAGCATCTTGTCGCAAAGCTTTTGCCTTTCTTATTGAAAACTCAACCAAGGAAGGTATTGTGATTGTTGTTATAGTTCAAACAGATAATTTTTTAGCTGGTCATATGAATTTATGATTAGGTGCAATTTTTGTCAATGCTTTGGTGAATCGTGTTTCTAGTTAGAAAACTAACTGATTATTAACGAAATTAAAGTCATTCATACCGTTTATCGCGATACTTCGGGCATCGAGTTCAATGTTGTTTTGTTGGATTGAAGGAGCGTTCACTTTAGAGCTTGAACATTGAGCCAGAAAACAGTGCTGGGGATTTTTTTTTGTCCAAGATTTCGGCGATGTTGCCACATATTTTATTTTAAGAGGGATCAGATGTCGCTTCTCTTATATGAAGGTTCACTACGATCACTGCAGTGGTAAAAAAAAATGCGTCCGCACTGGTCGAATGACTAAATATTGTAGAATTCGAGTGACTTTTATATGGTTTAGAATGTAGAAATTAAATTGATACTGTTTTAGTTTTTTAAATGATGAACCTTGATGAAATTTGTAGATCCATACAAATTTAAACAAATCTTCAAATATAAATATTCAAAATTTCTCAGAACCATTCTACACTGTTTGATGCTTCCAGAATATCTCCACGCGGCACAAATCAAAACCCTTGGACCCACGCAAGTGAATAAACCGTATTGTTCTGGTTCATTTTACGACACCCAACTCGACCCGCGCGTAACTCGTAACATTATTGTTATTTTGTTGTACAGTAACAATAATTTGAAAACAATTTGGGCTTTAGCAAAATCGCACCGGCACTATCCGGGTGCCATTTTCAATATCGCGAGTATCTAACCTTAGTTTATTGGCAACTAAACGTACGAATTTTCCGAATTACGCTACGCATTGGCTTATGGCGGGCTAACTGGATAGTTGGTTTGTGTTTAGAGCTTAAATTTATGATCCTTTGTGGAGCAGAATTGCAACAATGAAGTATTAGTGCGTAGGAGGGTTAGGATTTTGGGGCTTGTTGGGGAAGACAAATACAATGAAGTGCACTCCTGACTAAATTTAAACTATACCAATGGCAGCCGGCTCAAATCGAACAAACCAAATGATGCTCTCATAAATGTGGAAATTTATTGCCACCGCCCTTCGGTTGGATTAGTGTTGTGAGCGTTCATTGTGTAATGTTGTCAATAGCCCCTATTAATCATTTCCGGTGTTTTACTAGCGAGGGAGACGGTAACAATTTAAATTAATTCCGGACCAGAGTCGAAACGAGCTTAGTTTAATGTTGAATGAACTCATTTCAGGGAAAGTTTTATGAAAATGACAAGCACACTAAATTGAATTGTAATCAAACTGTCATTAACGTCTTGCGGCAAATTATCATGGGCAGCTAACAGAGCTTCCGGTTTGCCATTAAAAGTCCACTCTCCGAAAAGCAAAAGTAGCAGCATCAGTCGAGATAAGACACCAGAACCCGGTCCCGGGCAAATAGAAGACCTTCATCAAAAACCGCCGCACAACATAATTTGTGTTCTTACCCGTGTCGTCGTAGTCATTAGTTGCTTTCATCGGAGTTGGGTTCCAGGCTTTGGGAACAAACCATCAACAACCCTCGGAATCTGCCTTCCGGTAATGTTGAAGCTAACTAATTCCCGGTACATCTGCTAGGCTGGCTCGTTGCTCCATGTACCTAAATAGTAGAAATTCGAACGAAACATGTAATGATGGCAGTTTGTATCGGTCGTGTTTCCACTTCAGATGGTCAATACCGAGAGCCATTTATTCCGAGAGTTTGGATGCAGAGGTGCTTCCGGAGGTACAAAGAGGACCTAGGTACTCGTCTACTCGGAAAGCATTCAACTGACCGCAGCTGTTATTCATCGAACACAATAAGGTGGAAGAGATTGGTACACGTTACTAGAATAATGGTAGACTGATAGCAAAATCTATATTAGCGATGCTATTCGCTATTTTATTCTCACAAAATGCGTGTTGATCTTAACCAAGCAGAAATCAAATTTTCATAATGAGGATTTGGAGAAAAAAAATATTTTTGAATTCTTTGCAGATGAAAATGACAATTCAAATAGGTACCATTTATCCACGAACCGCATTTTTGTAACCGTTCCTTAAAATGGCGCAAGTGGATTGCACATTTGAAAGGCTATTTTGAATTAAACCAGAGTAAATGGTTGAATTCTATGGAATATTATAATAGCCTTATCCAGTTGTTTATTCCACCAAAACTCACTAATGCCTCCAGGTTAAATCCCAAATTTTTGTCCGACGCAAAGGTTTTCAAACTTTTCTGACTCACTGCTCCCTTCACGGAGAAAAAAACGACTGTTGTTTCAATTATTTCAGCTAGTTCTACTTAAAACCAAAATGTAGATGATTTTTGCACATTCAATTATAAAAATAATATACTCAACTTCATACTGATGATTGACCTTACCCAAACAAATAAGAATAATATGAATTCAATTGAAATGCTATAATTGATTCAACTGTAAATATAATAAATTCCACAAAAATTGTATGAATGATTTTTGGCATTCGATTCTAAATATTAAACTTATAATTTTTAGTTTATTATTAACTTTGATGATTGGTATAAATAACTGAAATAATTGAAACAACAGTCGTCTTATTTCTCAATCAACTGAAATAAACAATCTTATTATGATTTTCCAGAACAAAGTAAAAATCTAAAAGTTAAAAAAGTAGTAAAGCTAAAAATTCGTGACTCTGGCATCAATGACACTCAAAGATGCCAAAAAAACATCTGTGTTTCCGACATAATATTTTTTTATTTTGTAATTTTTGGAGAACAAGTTCTGTAAAAAAGCTTTGCGTTGTAGAAAGCGTTTGTTAGCGTAATCGATAATTCTGTACAACATGTAAAAAAAGGGCACCAGGAATCAAGGAAGGGCCAGTCGGCGATAGACCAAGTCTGATCCACAGAAGGAGTGACGATTAGCAAAGGCACCACTGAGGCCTCACTAGATCTCAATGAACTGGGGTCTATGAACCAGGGCCAACCTACGGGCCAGGGACAGGACCCCGCGACCAACGAGAACAATGAGGGGAGCCACAATGGATCCAATGCCAATTGCTCACCGGTAGGAACTGGTAGGTTGTATAAGGGCCGCATTTTGGAACTTAATCAACAGAAACCAGGGCCGAGCGGGATGAGCAGCGTTGGGGGTATTTCACCCTCCAATAAACCTGGTTGTCGTACTCGAAGCTTTCATTTTCGGATAATTTCCAGAACGCAAACACGACACCACTGTTCTTCGTAAAATTCGTTAACAGAATGACGCGTAACACGACATTCTTTCCTTTCGTGCGCACTCTTTGTTTCTGCTCTCTTTCTTTCAAATGTTTTCTCTATGGAATCCTAACGCTCTTTCGTTAAGTTCTTTTGATTGCTACACGTCAAATTATTTTTAATGTTTTTGTCATAGAATATATCCATCAATATCATTCGTGATTTATACATATTTTTTATTTTGATTTTATTTATCTCAATATCTTTCTATATCCATCACACTGGTAACACAAAATCGAAGACGGATAAAACGGCTCCGGAAACCGAGCACATGGAGCAAATCGAAAAAGGAAAAGCAAACATGTGCCGGTGCATTGCCCCACATCCACGGGCAAAGCACTACCAAAATAAACACCCTGAAGGTAGTCCAGGCGAATCTTCATCATGCCGTAGGAGCCTCGTGCACACTACTCAGAAGATTCGCCGCCGAAGACCTGGTCCTTACCTTTTTCCAGTAACCTCGGATAAACAAGGGTAGAGTTAAAGGGCTATACACGCCGAGTGGTAAGACTCTATACGATGAAAGCAGTTCTCACCCAAGGGCTGTTTTACTAGTAAACAATAGAATTAAATTTACTCCCTTTACAAAATTCATCAGCGGAGACATCGCAGCTATACGGATCGATATACCAACACCGAAAGGTAGGTACACGGTGAGTGTAGCGTCAGCGTATTTCCCCGGAGATAGCACAGATATACCCCCACCGATGGTTGTAGAATACATGAGAAAGTGCCGGGCTCAAAACCAGCAATTCCTCGTATGCTGCGACGCTAACGCACATCACACGCTGTTGGGAATTACCGACATCAACGCTAGAGGTGAGTCCTTACAAGAGTTTCTTTCACAAAATAATATCGAAATTTGCAATGAGGGAAACAAACCAACGTTTATAACGAGAAATAGACAGGAAGTCCTCGACATAACTCTATGCACACCTCTACACCTAGATAAAATTAAGAACTGGGAGGTATGGGATGAAGAATCACTGTCTGATCACAGACATATCCCATTTGATATAGTGGGAGGGTTTATAATCAAGGACGTTTATAGAGATCCCAGGAACACCAACTGGAGTCTTTACAAACACACACTTGAAGCTTGCAATCCTTTGTTGGAAACGAAAATACGAACAACAAAACAGTTAGAGGAAGCTTCTAACAGTTTCACAAATAAAATCATATACGCTTTCGAAGCCAGCTGCCCACTCAAGGAACGTGTTTCAAACAGGAAAGTTCCTTGGTGGAACAGACAACTAGAAAAGTTGAGAAAAAAAACAAGAAAAACTTTTCAACTAAGCAAAAGCTAACTCAAACTGGGACGATTATCGTAAATCCCTAACAGAGTACAATAAAAATATTCGAAAAGCTAAGAGGAGTAGTGCTTCCACATGTGTGAAACCGTTCAAACTACACTCGAACTGCCAGACTCCAGAAAGTTCCATCAAAAGAACATTCAAATGAATTGGGTCAATTGAAGAAAAAGAATGGGGAGTTCACTACAAACCCAAATGAAACGCTTCAATTACTACCCGAATAGAAATGTACCGTGAAAAAACCATGAATTCCATATTCACAGACCATAAATATTATTGTCCTCGATACCGTGAATGCACATTGGAAATCATATTTTTCGACCATACATTTCATCATTTTGGCAAAAATATCCATGAAAAAGGGGTATTGTTATGCAGCGTGACCATGAAAAAATGGCGATTTTCCATACATTGAGAAGCTCAATAATATAAAGTTCATGGTTGTAACACCTTCCAGTATTTCATAATCAAACCATGAAAATCTGTTTATTTCCATTGTTTTAACGAAGATGAAAATCAAGGTTTATCGACGGTTTTTACCATTAAATTTCATGGTTTTCTTGAGTAAAATTCATTTTCAAGTGGTTTTTACATCTAAGAAAATCAACTAGTTTTATTTTTTGTCACGATTTTCATTTATTTCAGGAAGTCTCGACAATTTTTAAATCTAACTCGTCACTTTACCAATCACGGGAAGCACCCACACTACAAAATTGCGGCGGCTCGGCAAGTCCACCTATGCTATTTCTTAGGACACGGCTAGATTCCTGCAGATTTCCAAACCCCAGACCCCGAAAATACCTAGCCGTCCTATCCGAGTTATGCCTTGGAACATCATTTTTTTACTTCAGGTATCGTGTGCGGTCCGCAATGAAAGCTGGAGCTGCGGAATCGTGGAAATTTTGGCCGCTGCAACGAAACAAAATTATTTTCAATCAGTTTATAGTTATTCCAAAAATCCAGTTAAATGTTCCATAAAAGTACTCACCACCATCATCAGAGTTGATATTCTACACCAATCGCCTCCCGTTCCGCTTCCGGCCAGTTTGGATGCGGAATTTGTTCAAATTCTAGGATTTCCAGCGTGAAATCCAAGACAAACTCTTCCGAAAAAAAAATGGCGCGCGCGTGAACACGAAAATTTTCTCTACACGATAAAATGTGAATGTGTAAAAGAAGCGGAAATTAACCAATTAGCGTTTCGTTTGGATTTTCATTTTACCAATTCAAATACAGCAAGCTAAACAAACGGTAATACCTGCCTTGGTAGAGATGTTCGTCGCCAGTATGATCCTCTGTCATATTCCAACTCAGTGGAAGAAGGTGCGTGTGATCTTTATCCCGAAACCTGGAAAAAAAAAGATAAAACTCAATCTAAGGCATTCAGACCTATCAGTCTAACGTCCATTATTTTAAAAATAATGGAGAAGATACTTGACGAGTATATTTAATCGCAGTATCTTAGCTAAAGTAAGCTAAACAACTTCCAGTTCGCTTACAAAAATGTATGTCCACGGTTACGGCCTTACATAACCTTACACAAAAACTAGAAAAGACTCTATAGGCAAAAGAAATAGCACTCGCTTCTTTTTTAGACATTGAAGGGGCATTCGAAAACGCATCTCACACTTCAATCGAAACAGCTATGAAAAGACGAGTTGCCACTCGGCAATTGTTAACTGGACTAGTGCGATGCTAATAAACAGAACCATTTATGCAAGCTTGGGAGGACTTACAATCAAAGCCACTCCAACGAAGGGATGTCCCCTAGGCGGGGTTCTATCACCGTTGTTGTGGTCCTTGATAGTGGATGACCTCCTAAACAAACTTGTATCCATGGGATTCGAAGTTATTGGCTTTGCAGACGACGTAGTTATTATAGTTCGGGGAAAACATGAGAATGTGCTGTCTAATAGAATGCAAACTGCACTCAACTACGCACTATTTTGGTGCAAGGAAGAGGGACTGAACATAAAACCTTCCAAAACTACTATGATAGCCTTCACTATGAGGTGAAAAATTACACTAAAACCTCTAACGTTAGATGGGGAAGTGTTAAACCTCGAATCACAAGTGAAATATTTAGGCATAGTACTTGTGCAGACCTGTCCGGAGCTCTGAAGCCCGGAATTAGCACTGGTGGCCCACCGAATCACTTACAGCCGCGGGAATCGCACGCACTACTCGGCTGGCTCGCTTGCTCGCTGACTGACTGATTGACCCGCGTACACGCTCGTGTCGAATGACGAAGTGTCGGTTTTATCCATTCACACATCCCCCTCCTATCTCAAACAAAATATGATTGAAAATATTGAAAAAAAATACTATCTCATACATTTTAAATGGTTTTTCTCAATTTTTTTTTCAAGACCGCAAACTCAAGGAATTGACAGAGTGTATGTAAGCAAGGTATTTGAATGTTGAGGTCCATTTAGAGTGATAATGCACAATAGGTTATCTTATCTCAACACTCTCTCTAACATTAAACAGATTCACATTCAAAAATCTTAATGAGAGGTAAAAAAACCAACGAAAGACCTGACATCATTTGTTACTCTATTGACAGACTTTTTAATGCTATTTAGATTGCAATACGATAGTTTAAGGTAATTTCTTACTCACTTTGCAAGATAATCATCGGAAAATCTTACTTTCGATGCAAGGTGCAACTTCTAATATCAATTGATCCGTTTTCAAGACGTGTTCATCGATCAATTCAAATATCAGTAAAGGAACTGTTTCATACATTTCCTGCAAGCTGCCCAGTGTATCCCCTCTACTGTGTTCAACCAAACAGTTAGCTTGACTCCTTTTTTTTCAAAAGACCTTCTAACCTCGTCTTTCAATTTCAAGCTGTCCAATAAATATGTTCTCACTTTTTTTTTGTATTCAATTGTATTGTAAATCTTATTCATATCTCAAACTTTAAGCCGTGACTTTGCTGTTGTTTCAATTCAAGAATGCTTAACGTATTTACTCGATCCGTTATCTCGACTCGCTATATATTGTATACTCCTATCTGCTTTATCACTTATTTGTTCATTGAAATGAAATGAAATATTTTAGTATAAAGCCCTTTATAATATCGATACGATTCAAAATTCGTTCTTATCTCAAGCTTTCCTTCCAACTCGCTTAGTTTCCAATGAGATGCAATACTTAAATTGTCTTTTCAACATGCCTTTCAATTTCAAGCTGTCCTCTCAACACGCTTGAATTGGTTTTTATCAATACGTTTAGGCTGCCCTCTCCACTCGCCTTTTAATTTCTACCTATACTTGTAACACGTTAAAAATTTCTGACAATACTTAAAGACTGTCCTCTCAATTCGCGTTTCAAATCCCAAGCTGTTCTCTCCATTTCAATCGATTTCTTCAGGCTGTTCTCTCAACTCAGCTTTCAATTTTAAGTTGTCATCTCAACTCGCTTAAAATTTTTATCGATTTGTTCAGGCTGTCCTCTCAACACGCCTTCCAATTTCAAGCTGTCCTCTCAACTCGCTTGAAGTTGTGAACATAATAAAGCTGCCCTTCTGACTCGCTTAACATAACATATTTATTATTTTTTTTCAAGCTCTCTTCTCAACGGACTTGAAAATTAATCTGAATTGTGATTTTCTTCTTTTTGGCATTATTCCCGAATGGCACGTTGCCTTTCTTCCACTTTGACCGAAATAGCTTTCGAAAATCTTCCAACAGTGTTGCTTTTCTTAAACAAATTTTGAAATGTTAGGTAATCTAACTACTCATTTTTCCCGTTTTTTGCAATGGGTAAATAATAAACTGTTTGGTTTTCAACCTCGTTTGATGAAAATTAATTTAACGTGAATCGCATTTGTTGTTCTTTTTTGGTTCGCTTTTTTTTCTAATTTCCCGTCTTTTTCTGTTTCGTTTCTGAAAAATTACCTGCCACGGTCGCCAAATGTGCAGACCTGTCCGGAGCTCTGAAGCCCGGAATTAGCACTGGTGGCCCACCGAATCACTTACAGCCGCGGGAATCGCACGCACTACTCGGCTGGCTCGCTTGCTCGCCGACTGACTGACTGACCCGCGTACACGCTCGTGTCGAATGACGAAGTGTCGGTTTTATTCATTCACACAGTACTAGACTCAAAACTATCATGGAACCCACAGATAGAGCATGTAATCGCAAAGGGCTACAACAGCTCCATGGGTCTGCCTCAAAGGAGTAGGGAAAAAATGGGGACTACAGCCGAAAATTATCTACTGAATATTTACAGCTATTAAAAGACCCAAAATCTCCTTAGTATGGTGGAAGAAAACAATACAAATTACAGCCCAGAAAAAAACAAGCGAAGCTTCAAAGACTAGCAACGCTAGCTATAACTGGCGCAAAGCGAAGCACACCGAATGAGGCTCTAAATGCACTACTAAATATTCTGCCTCTACATCAATTCATTGAGTTAGAGGCGGAACGTAGTGCCTTGAGACTCTCCAAACACAAAACGCTCTATGAAGGAGATCTTACAGGACACCTTTTTTTGTAAACATATATATTTCGGGTTTTATTCTCTACAATGCATTCATTCTACAAGGTCTCGCAATGTAACGTAAAATCTAGAGCCCCTACCGATAAATCACTACTGCTAGCTTCTAAGATAAAGTTTACATATACTATAAACAATTTTAGCGCTTTATTTCTTCTCACTGCTCTGGTAGTTTTACAATCAGGATATACAAAATTCTGAAAACTTACTCTCTTATTCAAAGCTGACTCTAATTTCGATTTTAAAAAAGACCACAAATGTACAATTTTACTGCAACTGGATAATTTATGTTCCAAATCTTCAACAACTGTCGGACAGTGCACACAAAATGCACTATCTGCCCTATTCTGCCGAAACATCAACGCTGCATGTGGTATTCTTTGATTCACCAGAAGATAATACAAAGATTTTTCCATTGTAGAGAGAGTTCGGTTCCGAATGTTCCTCCAAACCTGTTTCCATTCCACCGATGGGTTTTCTGCGACGGTTTTTGGTGTTTTCATCTTTCCTCTGAAGACCTCTAAAAGTGATGTTGTGGATGGGTTTTCTCGAACTTGATCAGCGATGTAGGGCAGCTCACGAGCAACTATTTTGAGGCATGGATATAACGCTGGAATTCCTCTTGGATAAGGTGGATTAACGATTAATCCATCAAATGTTGAAGTAAAAGGCATGTGTTCTCGACAGCGTACAAAACGATTAAGCAAAAGTGCTTTGCATTTTTGCATCGGTAGATGAAGATTTAGACCACCTTTCTCGACTGCAAGACCAAGCTGCTCCATCGATACTCTGGTTGGATGTCGTTCCCAGATAAAGTTTCCGATCTGAGACGTTATCCGAGCTGCTGATGAGTTGGGGATGCCAAGGATTGATGCCATGAACCACAATTTCGACGTAACAAAGGTGTTGATTACGGTAACTTTTTGAAGTAAGGAAAGGATACGTGGTTTGAATTTCCACATAAGCTGTGATGTCTTCCTGATGACGTCGCACCAGTTTTCCTCAATTGTACGCTTAGCTGAATTGAAGAAGATGACGCCAAGAATTTTAACTGAATCGCAAAGGGTGAACCAACCAGGGGATCTCGTACTCTGTTGGGTTCCGATGTTGATTGCCAAGGTCTTGTTAGTGTTTAGAACTGCTCCGGAGCAAAGCCCGAACTCGTTGAATGCGTCCAAAATCCGTTGAAATTTATCGTCGTTCTCCACGATTATCGAGATGTCGTCAGCATACGCCAAAACTAGCTCTTGTGGGTCGTTACGTATGGATATGAGTTTTTCCAGGAGAGGGTGCAAATAAAGGACAAAAAGGTGCATGCTTAGGGGATCACCTTGTCTAACGGAGCGTTGGATAGGAAAGGAGGGGGACAGATTTCCGTTTATCATTATTTTCGAGGTCGATCTCGACATGATGTTACCCAACAAAGAAATAAAGACAGGGTTAAATTGCAGACTTCTTAAAACACATAACAGATAGCTTTGATCAACACGATCAAAGGCGTGATCGAGGTCAAAAGAGATGAGCCTTCCTGATCTTCTTCGACAGTTGTATTCTACAACGCGGTCTTTAATGGCTGTCAATGCTTCGAATATGTTACGATTACTGTTCGAACATTTTTGTGATGGATTCAAAATATTATGGTGTTCCATTATTTTTTCTACTCGCTGCTTTAAAATCCGTGACAGGAGCTTATAGTCAAAGTTTAACAATGAAATCGGACGGTATGCTTTGATTGTGTCATCACTGGTTTTCTTCTTGGTCAGTACTATGATTCCCTCCAGAAAACTTTCAGGAATGTTTCCATTAAGCGCTTCGTTCAAGATTAAATTGAGTTGTCTATGGATGATATCGAAGGCTTTCCAATAAAATTCTTTGGGGATACCATCATTTCCTGGAGATTTTCGAGAGGCACTTAATTTTATCGCAAAATAGATCTCTTCAGTGGTTATATCTCTCATCAATTGTTGGTTGAATTCAGAAGTTGGCTCAATCTCTCTATTTACAGGAAAATTCGAGCTCGTCGTTACGTTTTGTCTGCTATACAAACCACGAAAGTAGTCTGTAATATAGTTCTCGATTTCAGCTGGATCAGTTAAGACTGTATCCTGGCGTCGGATCGTCGAAATATGACTCTGTTTTCTGCGTTGCATTGCGTTGCATCACCCAGCTGAAAGGAGGAAATTTTTTCACCTCCTATGTATGTATCGTTCAGGCGTTGAAAAGATCTTGAAAACCGGTTTTGATGCAACAACATCTCTGCTTTTACTTTGTTGACTTCTGCAGTTGATTGGGGATTATTCAAGAGATGATTATATGCAACTGTCAAATTGCGATATAATAGCTCATTTTTAGCATGAAACTCTTTAAAAGCTTCATTAGTTTTCCACTTAAAGAAGCTTCGTATTTTGGGCTTAGCGCATCCGATCCACCAGTCCAGCCAACTTCTATAGCGTGTTCGTTCACGTAGCCAACGGTTCCACTTTTGCTGGAACTCTTCTAAGTGCTCTTCTGTTAAAATATGGGATCGGATGGACCAAAACCCACGACCGTGAGCCTTGCCAAGATCAGGAAGACAACATCTAATTCTGAACGCCTTGTGATCAGAGAAACACACAGGGAAAAAGTCAGCTGTACGAAGATGGGAAATGAGAGAGTGAGAGATGTAAATGCGATCAATGCGCGAACCCGAATTTGGGCGAACAAAGCTGTATGCTATTTGATTCCCACGTTTTAATTCCCATGCATCAGACAAATTCATGTTGTCGACAAACCTTTTTAGCGATATACTTTGGTTATTACAACCAGTAGCATCTTTCAATGATAACACACAATTAAAATCACCTCCAAGTATTAGATTTGGAGCAGCGTTTTGGAGATAGAAGGGAAGTGTGTGACGAAAAAGATGTTCGCGCGCTGCTTGGTTTTGTGTGCCTGATGGAGCATAAACATTGCATACAGTTACGTTACCTCCCAGCTTTACCGTGATAACACGACTGTCTAAACTGCGTTGTATGTTAGTGTACGGTATGTGTTCTTTGAGGGCAATAGCAGTGCCTCTTCGTGCACTGTCAACGTTCGTGATCACATTATAACCAGGGATAGTAAAACTGGGGTTCTCAACTTCTTGGAGCAAGACAATATCAGATTCAACAAGACGAATAAACGAAACCAGGGACTGTATTTTGTTTGTATTAGACACAGCATTGGTGTTTATGCTGCAAATATTGTAGCTTAAGCTAGTGTTAGTAGACATAGTTAGTCACAAATCTATCTAAGACGACCTTTCCCGCGTTTCACTTTTTTAAACGGGGCTACTTCATTCGAAGAGTCGTCAGCTGAACCTTCACCAGCAGAGTCTTGCATCTCAGTATCGGAAATCTGATGGTTGATGGGATGGGAAATATGGGAGGGGAGTTGGGGAAAAGTGAAATCACTCACCACATTAGAGCTGTTGTCGACTGCCTTGCGTGCCGCTGCAGGTTTCTTGTTGATAGCCGCTTTCTCGAGCGCAGGTGTGGGTGATGTACGCCCGACGTCCAGTGGTGTCGAGTTATCACGCTTTCCTTCTTCCTCCATTCGTTCGTCCGATGATGTTGACTGATGCTCATATTCGATGTTGGTTTCGGTAACGGTACTTTGGTCGGTGGGAGGCGTCGTGGTGGTATTGCCATTTACTGTTCGCTGGTGTTCTTGTACTTGTGTCGGCTTAGAATTGACGAAGCTTGGCATCAAATTTGGTCGGCCTTGAGAGCTGTTTCCACTGGTGCTGGCGCCACAAAGCACATCTGCGTAGCTGCCTCCTCCACCACCCCCACGCGCGGCTTCCAGTCGTTGGTTGAGATCGTTCTTTTGTCCCACTAGTTTTCGGTTTTCAACACAAGTGCTACCCGGATGAATTTGGTAGTGGCAGTGACGGCAAATTTGAGGCTGGCTTCGGTAGGAAACTAGCGTTTCTTCACCCTGGATGGTAACAAATGATTTGATGTGTTTCCGAAGAATCATCTTTGCAATTCTCACACCAGACACAACACCTTTGTACTTGAAACTTTCATTCCACACTTCATCTTTGATAGAAAGCACTTCACCATACGTGTTCAGGAAGGAAATGATTTCATCATTCCTAACATTTTCGGATAAGTCATGGATTTTCACTTCGATTCCGCCATCATCCATAATAAGTCGCACCTTAGTACGCTTATTGTTCACTTCGATGTCATGTTTTTCGTTGTGCTCAATAACTACATCTTGAGCAGTTTTTAGATCCACACACTTCACATGTGCGCAGTTTTGCGCATGGTTCATTTGTAGGCGTAACACTTGTTGCAACGAGAGACCTAGAGGTCCATGAACGAAATCATGAATTTGTTCATATGATGGGCGCTTGGAAAAGTTTCTCAGGTCAACTTTAAAGGTATTTTCTCGCACTCGAAAAGACATTGTCACGAACCGTACGCTTAAAGCAGAACGTGAAAAGAAAAATACTGTCGCCAGAGAACTGACGCAAAAACAACAGAAAGGTCACACTTAAGTGTGAAACGCACACGCCGAAAACTTTACAACTCGGAGCTCTAGATAAACGCGTCTGCTCGAAACGAGCGCTTGAGCCGAACTAGCGAAGCACACCGAATGAGGCTCTAAATGCACTACTAAATATTCTGCCTCTACATCAATTCATTGAGTTAGAGGCGGAACGTAGTGCCTTGAGACTCTCCAAACACAAAACGCTCTATGAAGGAGATCTTACAGGACACCTCAAAATCGTAAAGAAATTTAAATTAAACTCACTTATTGTGAAAAATGATGACTGGATGGAGCCCATTTTAAACCTAGACATACCATACAATGATACGGACGTGTGGGAGTCAGGTGGACCTGCGGTTCCTCCCAGATCGATCCCGTTCTTCACTGATGGGTCAAAAATGGATAATAGAACTGGGGCAGGGGTGTTCGGACCAAGACTCAGGATCTCAATTCCTATTGGAAACTGGACAACAGTATTCCAAGATGAAATTTAAGCAATTCTAGAATGCACTTTATCCTGTTTGAAAAGGGGATACAGGTATACAAGTATCTATATATTCTCTGACAGCCAGGCTGCTCTTCAAGCACTAAGTACGTTCACATGTTACTCCAAACTAGTTTGGGAGTGTATAGTTGCACTAAGATACATGGCCATAAGGAACAGAGTATCTTTATTCTGGGTACCAGGCCACTGCGGTATCCTAGGGAACGAAGAAGCAGACCAACTAGCTAGGGAAGGATCTCAGGGACTGTTGATTTGACCTGAACTTTTCTGCGGAGTATCGAGAAGTGCCTTGACTATGGAGCTCAAGAACTGGGAAAGCTATTGTTTCCAACTGGAAAACAGCAGAGGGAGCAACTCAGGCAAAAAGATTCATTGAACCAAACGCACGACTCTCCAAAAACATGTTGAACTTAAGTAAGCACGAGTTAAGTACTTACACAGGTCTCTTGACCGGACATTGTCCAACAAAACAGCATCTCAAAAGGATAAACATAATTCAAAACGATGACTGTCGGTTCTGCGAGTTCCAAAAAGAAATTGCAGAGCATCTTCTATGCAACTGCTGCGCCCTCCTAAATAAGAGAGAGCGAATACTTGGTGCAAAGTTAATAAGCGCACAAGACATATGATTGCATATTAACCTTAAGAAGGTTATATCATACATCTTTGATATCATACCCGATTGGGATAAAATGCTTAGTCAGCAATCAACTGTCACTCCAATCAATAGTACAGGTGAACCTGAAAGCATATAGTAACGCGGGGTAAATACCACAATAGATCAACTACTGGTCACAGTGGGCTCTCCCCTACAAGAAAAAAAAATGGTGCGTTATCATCTGAAATGGTTCCTGAAAATTTTATTATGAATTACATAATTCGCGAAAGGTAAAAATTAAATAAGATAATATTCAAAAAAAAAATATTCAAAAAATCACTCGGATCAATCCAAAATTTTGCTCAGATCGAATGAGTATAAAACTGATCAATGAAACATCAGGAAACGTTCATCTTTTTTGGTTAAGATGCATATTTTAAAAAGTTTTTGATGAAGAATAAGAGCATCGTTTGAACTTGCCGAAAATTGCTCTGGTGTACCTTACATTTATTTTGAGCCAATCATATTAAACAATTAAAGAAATTATCTTTTTTTTTTGTCATTTTTTAACACAAGTTGCCTATGAGGTTTTTTAAGTATTATATATTTTCAAGATCCAATGAAAATCGAAAACCCAAAATCAAAACCAAATATTATAATCAAACTTTGATTTCAAAATAAATAGTGGAAACATGAATTTAAAAAAAAAACAAGAATTTTGGTTTCAGCATCATGACTCAGCTTTTGAATTTATTGTCATCCATCATCAACAAATAAAATCATGAAATTTATGTGTGTGTGATCGTTTAAATTCAAATAAAATAACACCACCACTTTACATAAAAATATAATAATTTTTTTAAATTTTATTTCGAAACTTGGTGAGTTAGAGATCCACACCAATCATATTGTCTGTTCCCAGATGATTCACAAAATGGTAATTCGAATTAAAAGTTATCATTCAGTTTGAGATTTGAAAAAAGGTTGATTATTTCAATTGCAGTTGATTGAAACTCTTCATGAAAAAATGTTTACATGTGATGTTGTCAAAGGTTTTTGGCATCATGATTCCGGATATTTCGTCAGATTTTGTCTAACACCTCACATTTTAGTGCTGTGGCTCATTAAATTTTAAAATTAAGCGATTTTTCCTAAACTCCAGCAGGTAAACTAATAAACCTACAAAAAAAAATTTTTAATCTATTTATTTATTTCATGAAGGATTAAAATTTGGCCCAAATTTTCTAATTTATGAAATACAATGCTTGATTTCCTAATCTTTAACTCAAAATCCGGGCAAAATCCGAGACAAATTTTGGGAAATTCTGAAAATTAAACCGGACATTTTTCATCAAAATCATGGCAATCGAACCGAGCCGAACCGTTTTAAAACTTTCTACAAGGTAAATTTTCGAGCAAGTAGACTGGGCAATCTGACAAGCCCGTAATTCTACAATTTTTTAAAAAAATCAATGAAATTCAAATGATTAAAGAATTTCTGACATCACAAAACGGGGTTTAATTTTTTTATTTTTTTTTTAATTAACAACTTTGTAGAAGACGGAACGTATAGAGAATGTATTGTTTTCAAAAATATAAACAAAAATATTTTCATTTTAAGGTTGTTTTTTTTTCAAAAAAAAAAATACTCATTTTTCAACACTCTCAAATCAGTCAAAAGAAGTTCATATTTTTTTTTGCATAAGTTTTGCATCCTTCTAGTAATTATTAACTGTTTTTTTAGTTATATTAATACTTTCTTTGTCGTATATTACAATCAAATGATTCAAATTTAATTTCATTCGTTTCAGTTAAAAAAAAAATAATTTAATTATTTTATTTTAGAATTGAAATAAAATTCTTGGACCTCTATTCACAACAAGAAATAAATTACGCAAAACAACACGATATTTTCGAATCTTTTTTTCTAAGAAATACAACAGAATAATAAAAATAATCAGAGTTTTAAAATCAGTTTTAAGTTCAAAGCAATTTTATAATAAAAAAAACTTATTTCAAATGTATGTATGCATGTAATAAATAATATGTTATTGAATTTCTTAAAATTTTCCGCTATTAAACAACAAGTGTATTGTTTTCATTAATAAAATGACATTTATAACGAGAGGCTCCTAAATGAGCTTATGAGTTAGTTTTTTCCAACTTTCTGATGTATAAAATACGAATAACACCTTTTATCATCATTTCCTCCCATGCAAAATTAAAGATCAACAGAAGTTTAATCGGAGAATATCTTTATGAATTTGAATAGAAAATGAGTTAAAAGTTTAAATTTCTTGTCTTATTATGATTTTTTTAAAAACATCTCAAATTTAGTTCAAAAAGTTCCAATTGGAGGAAAAACAGGCAATGTAAAGCACCGCCCCACCTATAACTCTTCCAAAATGAACGTTTTTCCACTAGATATTAAAGTTCTTTTATCGATCGTTTTTTCAAAATTTGTAAAATCAAAAATCAACCCGCAATTCATTGGTTTTTTATAAATAACATATTTCCAAAGTTATCGATTTGTAATCAATAAGAGTTTTCTTAAAGCTTATGTCATGACAGAGATTTAAGGAATTCAATTGGAAGAAATCTATGAACTATAAAGGGTGATACGGTCAAAATTTGGTCATGGGAAAACGCGTGTAAATCGGTTGAATCGTTTATTTGAAAAATCGAATTAAATTTCTTTTTCAAGTTCAATTAGTATAAAATTCAGGAAAAATATTCAGTTAGGCTTCCGCTTTACAAATCCGAATTGCCGGGCCTTACGCTTAGCCCCTGCCATCAGATTTTGTACAGCCACCTTGTCCACCTTCTTCGCCGAAAGCCGCAGAAAGCTAGTTTTCCTTGAACTGCTGCTCGTCTTTAGCAGTTTTTTGGCCTTCTTTAGGTTCCGCTTGACAATAGTCCAGTATTTCTCAATTGGGCGGAGCTCTGGCGTGTTGGGAGGGTTCTTGTCCTTGGGAACCACCTGCACGTTGTTGGCGGCGTACCACTCCATGGCCTTTTAACCGTAATGGCAAGATGCCAAATCCGGCCAAAACAGTACGGAACGACCGTGTTTCTTCAGGAAAGGCAGCAGACGTTTATTCAAACACTCTTTCACGTAAATTTCTTGGCTGACAGTCTCGGAAGCTATGAAAATGTTGCTTTTCAAGCCACAGATACAGATGGCTTGCTAAACCAGATATTACTTCGCGAACTTTGACAGTTTCATGTGCTTGAAAATATCTGCTACCTTTCTCCTTCCTTTTGCCGTATAAAACTGCTGTCCCGGAAGCTGCTTGTAGTCGGCTTTGACGTAGGTTTCGTCGTCCATTACCACGCAGTTAAACTTCGTCAGCATCGTCGTGTACAGCTTATTTGCGGCATCTCGAAGAGAGAGATTAGGGTTTCGCTTGAAACTACCGGCAACTCTCTTTTTCGTCTCAGCGGCTTCCGGTTTTCGATTTCCCCCCTATACAGACTTCTTGACTGTCGGCAAACGTTCCCCAAACACTTTGTAACAGTTGATTTGGCAAATTTTAGCGATTTTGCCAGCTTTGCATGCGAGTAGCTCGGATTTTCGCGATGCGCGAGCAAAATTTTGATACGCTGCTCTTCTTCCTTGGACGGCATTTTGGCAAATGAAAAGTGAATTCCAAAATCAAAACAGGAGCAATATTCTACACACACACACACACCTTCAAAATTAGGGGTGTTCATGTTTTTTAAATGCAAAATTAAAAGAAATACGTCAAGTTGATATTGACCAAATTTTGACCGTATCACCCTTTAGCTTGTGTTTCCGTAAGTTTTAAGTGGAATTATTTTTGCTACAAGTATTCAACTGCGGTTCTTACTAAATCAGCAATAATTATGCAATTTATAATTCAATATATTAGGGGAGAGTGGGGTATCGTGGGCCATGGGGAAACGTGGGCCACTTTTAATATCTCAGATGTGTGTTGAGATAATAATCTCAAACCAACTGTCATCGTCGTCGCTTTGCGTGGGCATGTATTCCTATGTGTTGTTGACTGAAATACGCATCATATGCTTCTTTTATTTATCAAGCTTAAAAAAGTTAGAAAAATTTACTTACATAATTAAAAAAACACCCGCTAATTTCATCGATGGGGAACCTAAAGTGCATAACAAAAATATGCTCATACGCTTATGATCTTAGTTTTGTCATGATCTTTCACGTGGAAAAGGAATTTTTGATCAAACATCAATAAGTCACACAAACGCAACCAATTTGCAAATCATAGCTTGTGGGGAATCGTGGGCCACACATCTTGAACCACCTATTTTTTTATGTTTTTATACACATTCAGAACTCAAAATACGTTTCACCTGTCAGCAAAGTTTTCTTATGCCAAATGAAGAATTATGAAAAATATTTTGTCCATCCTATATAAGAAATTTTGCCAAAACGTTCGCGAGCCAGGTTTTGGAATCTATGCGATCATACACAGCTGTCTTTTTTATTTCATCTTCTGAAATTGCTTTTAAATAACGAAATGAATTATGAAATTACAGTTTTGCGTCAACTCATAAGCTTTGCATGTCATTTGGTCAATTTGGATTTGGTGGCCCACGATTCCCCACCATTTTTCAAAATCCAAAAATTATTGCTTTTTTTTTTCAAACAATCAGAATTTGGGGAAAATCACTTATCAATTTTTTTTTAAAATACCTTATGATACCTTGAAAATGTAGAAAACCATACCATTTTTTATTTTCATTTTATCTTTTATGATAAAGAAGTTATGGAACAACGAAAAAATGTGGCCCATGATTCCCCACTCTCCCATATAAGCTATCGAAGCGTTTTTAAGACTTCATTTAATTTTTCCCTAAAAGGCTTCATTATTTTTTAAAAAGAAAATATTTTATTGATAACTTCCAAAAATCAAATCACACGATCCCTCTCCTTCTTTAATTTCGCCCTCAACGAGTAGCAAAAAAAATCAAAAACCTGTGTTTGTTACTCAGTTTATGCAAATGGAAACATCACGTCAACAGCAAACCGAACCAAAAAATTGTTTCCTACAATAACCGCAAAATTGTGGCAACAGAAAATTGTCTTCTCATCAACAACAGCAGCTTGATGATGAAAACCACTGACGAAACTTGCTTCCGTTCGACGAAACATTTCCGCAAACGGAAGGAACGTGTCCATGGGCATTCGAAATGGACTCCTAGCTCTTAGTATTGACATTTGTTAATTGCTGTGGCTATCAGTAGCACTTGTTGTTTATTGGATTGATGAAATAAACAAGATTTGTGAAGACATTTAAGCTATTACTTCAAAATCAAAGTGGATTGAGTTTTTTAAATTTGATCTGTTATAAACTAAGTTTTAACTCACAAATTAAAACAATTTCATCAAAGTAACTGTTTGCTGTCAGTACGATAGCCAACAATCTGAACAACACGCCTTAACGTGTTCATTGACATTCGAGGAATTCAGTTAGCTAGAGAGGGAGCAACAGATGAGGAATACCAATGCGAAAAATAACTCCCAAACCGCAAAGAATTTTCCAAACAACAACGATCTCCCCAGTTGAATTGCCAGCCAGAAAACCCTTGCTTTGCCAGGAGAAATTTGCATTTAGAGACTGCTCGTTTGCCTCATTCCCTCGACCAGGAAAAAAAAGTAAAAATGGGGAAAGCTTCTCGTTTTTCTGTTTTCGAAAAGCAAGATGTGTTAAAATGGCAGTTCGTGTTTTAAGCTCGTTTGTTAGACTTTCTACTGGATTGCAATACTTGTTTGAATATGGTCGGCGCTCCTGTTGAGCTTTTTTCCTTTTATTCAGTCAAGTGTTAACCGTACCCACTTTCGGCTTTCGAAGCTTGTTATTTCTGGGGTGGTTTGGAGCACTTCTTACGTGCCAATGGGTTGTGTCGGAATAAAACAAGTCGTCCCCTTAACCAAATACAAGTGGCTGCGAGCCATTGTTGCTTTCGTTTTGAAGCCTTCAAGAGCTTGCATCAAGTTGAGTATTTTTATTTAAAATATGAATAATTCATGAGCCCACTCAAACCGACGGAGAGAAAAAAAAAGAACATGCATTGGAAACAGTTATTGTTTACAGGACCGACATTCTATTAGCTAATCCGGAAGTGATCAATCTTTCAATTGAATGACGATTGCTTTCTGTTTGCTTCTCCTTGGTATCAATAAACGGAAGCGTTCTCGAAAAATTTATGTGCGTTTTAGAAGGATGTGAAGCATCATCACTTGAAAATACCTTGGTGAAAAGGGAATTAGCAGATGCCTTTCCGTCAAGCTTTCAGACAACCAGGTTTTGAGAAATATTTTAACAATTCAAATAGTTAACCTCTGCCACAAGTTGGAATCAGTCTATGCGCTCTGGATAAAATAATTTTTTTTCTTAAATCTCACTTTTCTATATTGGACAGATAAAATACGAATCAACCTTGAATTAATTTTCGAATTCATTCAACAATTATAAAAGCAAACTTGCTCATTTTATGAGCTTTTGAAGGTAGAATTAAAATAAGGGAAAGTGGAGCCTCATGAACCACCTTAATATTTCGGGAGTTTGTTACACTGAAAATCATTTTCACATCAAATGTTAGTGCCATTTGAAGTGAATTTTACCCATACGTATATTCATGTGAATTCTATGTTAACATCAAGTGAAAATCTCTTGATATTGACTCTGATTTTCTTCTTAAACTGAAATGAAAGGAATAGAAAAGTCAACAACTATAAAAGCTTTTAATCGGCTCGGTCATCTTCGAGCTTACGGCAAGCTTTATGAGTAGGTATGTCTATCAGTCAGTAAGAAGCTCACTCGTCAACCCGAACAAACTTATTTCGATCGGCTGCTACGAAAGCATCTTTCGCTTAGGTGTTTCTGTCACTCACTGCATTCGATCAGTGAATGCAGCTTTAGCATTCAGTCAGTGTCAGCTAATGTTGCTGATAATTTCAGAAGACATTTGTTTGTGGCATTTTAAAAAATTGTGAATTGGGATTCGAAAAAAAAAGACGATTTGAAATTCGCTTAGACTAAACGATTATTCAGAGGGGACGGGAAGAGAGATGAATATAAATTTTTTCATGACGACGTAGCAAAAATCTGACAAATATGACAAAAATTTGACAGTTGTGTAAAAAAAAAGACCAAATTATGACCAAATGTAATAAGTATGGTGAAAACATAACAAAACTATGACAATATTTAGTATGACCAAAATCTGACAAAGGACAAAAATTTGACAAAAAATGGCAGCAATCTAACAAATATGACACAGAATTAATTATAAAACGACAAAACATAACAAAGACATGACAAAAATCTGACAGATGAGATAAAAATTTGAAATTTTGACAATGCAATAAAAAAAACATGTCAAAAAAAATACAAAATTATGACAAAAATCTGACAAATATGACAAAAATATGTCAAAATGAAGATAGAAATATGACATTGACATTGACTCAGGTCTCAATATTAAATTTTAAATTAATCCCATTTTGGAGGTTCTGGTTCCATATTCCTATAATCAAGATTGTATTTCAACATATTTTCGTATTTCTGATTTTGTATCAAGTCTAGGATTCTAGATTTTCAGTTCGAATAATCATAAGATATTAGGAACGAAAAGCTGCTTTGGAATCGTTGTTCGAATTCGGTTTTGCATTTCATATCAAATTAGAATCATTTTGTTCGAAAATCAAATGCATTTTCAACATTTTAATAAAAGTTTTCCGAATATGGAAAAAGAAGAAATTTGTTTTATATTCAAATTCGAAGTTCTTTAACTCTATTCTAACTCAAAATTAAAACATTTAAAGCTTCTTAGTGGCGACTCAAAATTGCAAACCAGATTCTGATTCATAATTCGAAATTCACATTTTAAATCAGATTGACAAAACAGATTAAAAATAAATAATTGAAATAATGAATTAAGAATAAACCAGCACTACAGAATTTAAATAATAGATTAATGAATGGTGGCTCTAAGATTTGGCTCATGAAATTCTGATCTGGAATTAAGATTAGGAAATCGTATTTTTTGTATATTTCGGAAATCGTATAGAAATTCGGAAACAGATTCAAAGTTAAATTTTTGAATTACGGTTTAGAATTCAGAAAAAGATTTATCTTGTGAATGAGTTTTTCAATCAACATAAAATTGTTGAGAAATTCAAGAGAATATAAATTTAAAAATTTGTTTGTCAATTCAATTTCCAGATTAGCTGAAAATCACAAATTTGAATAAATTTTCTAAGCTTTGATTCATTCAAAATATCCCAAATTACATTTTAAAAAATCATCCACAGGATTTCTAGTATGGAATTGATTTTGTATGAAAAGTATTACCTGTTTAAGAAACATGTACCTGTATTTTTCAGTGTATTGTTTAACATTATTAATATTGCACCTTTTTTTTAAACCAAATTTCAAACTAAAATCATAAATTTGGTTCAAGTTTGCATCAAGCAAGCTTGAGTCATAAATTTTTTATCTCTTACTGTTTTTTTATTTGGAAAATTTTTATTTATTTTCATCAAAGGTTAGAATCTTGGAATTTGCAAAAAAGTTTAGAAGATTGGACTTGTTTGATTTGAGTATAAAATAACTTTTTTTTAAAGAAATAGAAGCCTACTCTAAAAAGAACTTATTTTATGCCTAAATAAAATAGCTTTGATCTGCCAGAGTTTTAAACAAATTCAACAATTTTAACCATTGATGAAAGCCAATTTCATATTTCGTTTCTAGAGCTTTCATTAAAAAAAATTAAGCTCAGCCTTTAGGCTAAGGACCACTTTTCTAAAGTTGCTTTACCATCCTTGTAGCATTTGTGTCTTCTCTTAAGTTACAATTTTATTTACGACCGTTTAGATCACCGCTGGTTTTATCTTTTGGGGGTTCTCGTTGATGTTGTTCGGTGATGTTTAGAAAAAAGATTTGCTTGTTTTTTACGTTTCGGTTTACTGCTTTATTTCAACCATCTTCAGAAACTGTTTTGTAATGTAAAATGAGGAGAAAAAAAAATATTTTTTATAATAACTATAGCCTAATTTATAAAACGTTAAAGTACAAAAGTAAAAACACTCACAAAAAAGCTATTTTTCCGCCTGCTAAGGTCGTCGCTTAAATTGGAAAGGAAGTCAAGTCTATTGCTGCTGCTGCTGCTGGTTGTCGTCGGGACGTCGGTTTATCAGAGTTTTTTGGATTCTCTCGTTCTCTCTCCTCTCTGAGTTTGGTCCATAGTCCGTTGTAGGCATTGGAAACTCCCTTCGTATCAATCTGGAGATTAACCGATTGGTTCCCTCTCAGTTTGATGTGTAGTTTTTCCGCAATCAACCTATGCGACTTGTGGCTGATCCTCTCCAGAATTTGGGTTTTCGCAAAATCGAACGTGTGGTCAGCGTCGTCTTCCAGTGCGTGTTGCGCTAGGCCAGTTTGTTTGTTTTTCACCCGTATGCTGTTTTCATGCTGTTTGGTCCTTTTTTCCAAGGTTTGCGACGTTTGGCCGATATATTCTTTACCGCAGCTGCATGGTACTGAATATACGACGTTGGTTTGCATCATTTTGGGGATCGGGTCTTTCAATTTCGTGAAAACTGTTGACTTTATTTTGTCACATGGTTTGAAGGCGGCAATCACATCATGTTTGCGAAGGATTCTGGCCACCCTTTCGCTCAGTCCGGGTATGTACGGGATCGATGCCATTCTTGAAGATGTAGATTCAGGGGGGTTCTGGTTTTGTAGTGTATTGTACATTGCATGTGTCCTTTTCTCGAAGGCGTTATGTAGTATGTCTTGTGGATAATTGTTTCTGCCGAGGATGTTTTTCACCGCATCGATACTTGTCTTCCTGGTTTCTGGATCAGATAATTTTAGAGCGCGGTCCACAAGAGCGAAAACTGTATTTTGTTTGTGCGTGAACGGGCTCTCCGAATTGAAGTCCAAGTATCGTCCGTCCGGTTGTTTTGTGAACCATGTTTTGATAATTTTATCATGTTGTCTAGATAAAGTCATGTCCAGGAAGCGAATGGTTTGTTGTTCCTCCTTCTCGAGCGTAAATTTGAGGGTTTTATGCGCGTTGTTAAATTCCTCGAAAATCGCATCTATATCATTTTCCTTGGCGACTACAAAACAACAACATCAACGAGAACCCCCAAAAGAAAAAAAAAAAAAGTTACAATTTCATACGAAAACTGTTAATGAGTACTTAAAAAAGAATAATCATACAGTTACAACATAATTTGTTTTATATTTTTCATAGGTCATAGGTAAAAATTTGTCACCAAACACCACCTCCCCCCCCCCCACGAGTCGGTTCTTCCTACGGTTCTGAATAACTTTTGAAAGCATCAATTGCTGCTGATTCATAGCAACTTCTTTTAACCAAAACATGGATACTCTAACGAATTAATGTGTAATTTTAACGAAATCTTCAAAGTTAACTTTCTATCGTTTTAAAGGATGTTCGGATCAATAAGTTGTCAGACTAAATTGCGTGTAAATCAATTATTTATCTTTCTTTTTGAAGTTCAATATGTATAAACGACGGAAAAAATACTCAGTTAAGATTCCGGTCGATCTAGTCCAATTTGGCGTGACTTTCGTTTGACGCCTGCCATAGTAGTAGATGATTCCTTTGAATTCAGCTACAGTATTTGAAAGACCCAAATACTAGTATTTCACTAGCTACATGCTAGCATCCTCAGTGGGTTATCGACTTCCTCTGATAATGAGTCGATAACCCACTGAGGATGCTAGCAAGTAGCTAGTGAAATACTAGTTTTTGGGTCTTTGAAATACTGTAGCTCAATTCAAAGGAATCATCGACTACTTTGAAATCACCTGCCAGCCATCAAATTTTTTACAGTCACCGCTTTTTTCGGCGCAAAACGCCAGTTAGCTGTGAACTGCTTCTCGCTGCTTACAGTTTTTCGGGTCTACTTACGGTTTTGCTTAACTATTGTCCAAAATTTTTCGATTGGGAGAAGTTCTGGTGTGTGGGAGGGTTCTAATTCTTGGCCACAACCTGAATGTTGTTAACAGCATACCATGGCCTTTTTTTCATAATGACAGGATGCCAAATCCTGCCAAAACAGCACTGTTCTGGAACGAACGGGTCACCCTGAACCACCCTAACGAAGAAAATGGCCCAGTAGCAACATGGCGATGCTGCGCGCATTAACGGCTGTGATGCGCGCCAAAATCATCGGCTTTTCCTCGGCAACGACGGTTTTCCGAAGGGTCCAGCCAAAATCACCCTAAGGCTCGACCTCTTTTCCCAGCCAACCATCATCGGAGCAAGTAAGATTTGTCGGAGGCCACGGGGCCATAATCAGAGGCCAAAATGGCCAATAGTACGTTTAAGGTGTCAGAAGTCCCCCACTTAAATTGTAATTAGTTCTAAGTCGTTATATACAGTCCACTAAAGGTTTACAATGTTGTTTGAAAGAATGTGTGTTTTATTACCATCGAGAAATATCTGATGCTATCGATCCTAGCCATCAGGGGCGATCCTGAACGAGCACTGACAAGTCATGTTTCTTCAAGAAAAGCAACAAACGCTTTTAAAGACACTCTTGTATTACCTGATTGACGGTCCCAGCAGCAATAAAAATGTTGCTTTTCAAGCCTCTGGTACAGATAGCTTACCATACGAGATATTTTTTGGTAAACTTTGGTAGTTTAATATGCTTGATAATGTCTGCCACTTTTCACCATCTTGTTGCTGTATAAAAGTCTTGTCCCGGAAGCTGTCTGAACCCAAGTAACTATTGAAGTTTTATGCCAACCTTCACAGCTCGCTACATTATTTGCCAAATGCATTCTATGCTTCAGCACATCTACTTTAAAGCTAACATATGGACTAATTGGCCCTGTTTTGTAAACGTCTTTAAAGCCAATTCTATAAACTATAATGAAACATCCAACAGAATAGTATTATTCAACTTTATAGACATAGCTTTAAGAAACCCTTCAGAGCTCTCTTAAGATAACCCACAGCTCTTTTAATACAACGTCATGGAATCTGATAGGAATTTTACTATGGGAGCTTTCTGTTACGAGTTTTTTCCTCGTGTTATCATTTACTCTCCCAAGCATTTGGTGATTGGTCAAGATTCCATTTAAATTATTTCAAAAATATTTTCATTAGGTATTTCTTTATATCTAAGCATGAAATTTCCTGCAACCTCAGATTTCTGGTGGAGTATATACGAAATAGCATCAAAACACAAATGCACCTCAAAGAAAATAAAGGTTGACCACATTTTAAGAATTTTTTTTAATTTAAAAATAATATTAATATTAATTTGCTCAAATGATGCAATTTTTGTTCTGAATTGAAATTCATCACGCATACTACAAATAGTACCGTAAACTGGGGGAACTTTGATCACTTTTTTCATTCATTTTAGAATATTTTGAAAGGGGTTGCTTTTTCGTAATACCTAAAAGCTTTAAAACCCTTACTGAGGTAAGGAGTTTTAAACATAATCATGGATTGCAGTAAATTCAAACGACATTTGTGGTCATAATTAAATGTTTGTTACAAAACCAGATTTCGAGTTTCGGGGTAACTTTGATCACTATGGTTTTTACGTATCTCAACATCTCCAAATTTATTGTTTTGATGCCATTAAGCACAGAAGGCTCAAAACATCGATAACTGTAATTTTTTGTTTGGACTCAATTGAATTTTTCAACGTTTTCTATCAAAAACAAATATACTCGAAAGATGGATAATGTTGCTGCATACATTTAGGGGCAAAAATTGTAAACATTTCTCAATATTTTTTGGCCTCGAAATCAAATAAAATTTTACCTTCATGCAATTCCCTAAGTCCTCGTACTGTTCCCACGTTCTTTTTTCCTTCAAACTTTACCATTATATAGGGTTTTAAGCCATTTGTCATATACAGGCTTTTTCATGGAAAATGACCGTTTTTTTCAAAATCCAAAAACTATCATCAAATGACCATAAAAATAACACTTAAACTTAACCTAAACCAAGAAAAATAGTTGAACTTTCACATTGAACAACCCATTTGCTCCTAAATGCTTAAATTTGATCAGGAGAGATGTTTGTTAGTGAGCCTTCGAAAAACCGGATATTTTAAGATTTTAAAAATATATTTTAAGTAATATAAAAAATCTCTTAATAAAAACCAAATTTAGCTTATTTGTAACTCAATTTACAGGCTTTCAAACGTAGTAAACAATTTTCAGATATTTTAACTTTATACTTAGTTAATGATGATTATCTGCAAAAATTTCATGTTGATCAAAGTTACCCCGCTGATCAAAGTTCCCCCAGTTTACGGTACCGCAAACATTTTCAAATTTGTTGAAAATGTCTTGTTTTTAGTATTAGAATATTATTTCCAGCAAGATGGCTTCAGTAGTTTCGATTGAATTTCACAATCAACATGGCGTTAAGAAAATTATCATTGAAAATCTTAAAGCAGTTGTAAAACAGTTTAAGAATTGTTTTTTTCTAGTTAGAAAAATGTTGTAATAAAACAATTTCAATAAACAGTTTTAAAATAGTTTCAATAGAACCAGAATCACTGATTCGTTTGAAGTTTCTCTAAATGAAATACACGCTCATGATGGAATTATCCATTTTTGAGTAAGAGAAGTTTGTCGCAATGAGAACATTTCGTCTTTTTGCTTGGCAAAAGGCATTCATGCAACTTTTGGTTTTGTTTCCCTTTTGACTATAAGGTTGGTCAATTATCTTAAAAGAACAAGTAGGTAATGTTAACAAATAACCTCAGACTGTTTTGGAATAGATCATTTTCTGTCATCAAAAGCCTGGCCTCAATGTTAAATATTAACCCGCAAAAATGAAGATTATAACCAAACGATTTCTTAAATCGTCAAAGACGATTTTATGAAGCGTTTAAAACGTTTAGCAAACGATTAAAGAAATTGTAAAAAACGTTGCCTGAATCTTGAATTTCGAAATGATGATATTTTGAATATTTTATAAAATTCTGTAACTGTTAAAAACTGATAAAACATTTGTATGAGAAAACTTTTAGGCTAATAGTATGCTAACAGTTTTTGAAACGCTATTGTATGTCGGTAAATATAAAAAACAATCAATATTTCAATATCATAAGATTGATTTTTAAAAATAGAAAATTTGCGTATGTGCAGGTTATGCAATACAATAAATGGAACTTTATGTATTTAAAAATAAACAACGTATTCTTATTCAAATGACTAATTTATAACAATTATTATGAAATATCAATGATATTTTTAAAAATGCAAAAATCTTACTGGAAAAAAGTCTACTTGGTGTCGTGATCGACTGGTATATTTGGTTTTTTTCCTGTCGATTTTTTCCACTGCTTCAAATAACATCATCACTTTGCAAAACTGGTCAGTAAACTGATTTTTCTGAATCTCGCTTGGCCTCCGATCTTTTCCGTTTAACGGAAGAAGAGCAGCGTATAAAAATTTTGCTCGCGCATCGTGAAAATCCAGCTACTCGCACGCAAAGCTGGCAAAATCGCTAAAAGTTGCCAAATCAACCGTTACAAATGTAATTAAAGTGTTTGGGGAACGTTTGTCGACAGCCAGGAAGTCTGGATCGGAGGGAAATCGAAAACTGAAAGCCGCCGAGACGACAAAGAGAATTGCCGGTAGTTTCAAGCGAAACCCTAACCTCTCTCTCCGAGATGCCGCAAATAACTGGATGTATCGTCTACAACCGTGCATCGAGCCAAAAAACGAGCCGGACTATCGACTTACAAGAAGGTAGTGACTCCAAATCGCGATGATAAACAAAATACGACGACCAAAGCGTGATCCCGGAGGCTGTACACGACGATGCTGACAAAGTTTGACTGCGTGGTAATGGACGACGAAACCTACGTCAAAGCCGACTACGAGCAGCTTCCGGGACAGCAGTTTTATACGGCAAAAGGAAGGAGAAAGGTAGCAGATATTTTCAAGCACATGAAACTGTCAAAGTTCGCTAAGAAATATCTGGTTTGGCAAGCCATCTGTACCTGCAGCTTAAAAAGCAGCATTTTCATAGCTTCCGGGGCTGTCAACCAAGAAATTTACGTGAAAGAGTGTTTGAAGAAACGTCTGCAGCCTTTCCTGAAGAAACACGATTGTTCCGTACTGTTTTGGCCGGATTTGGCATCTTGCCGTTACTGTAAAAAGGCCATGGAGTGGTACGCCGCCAACAACGTGCAGGTGGTTCCCAAGGACAAGAACCCTCCAAACACGCCAGAGCTCCGCCCAATTGAGAAATACTGGGCTATTGTAAAGCGGAACCTAAAGAAGACAAAAAAACTGCTGATGACGAGCAGCACTTCAAGGCAAACTGACTTTCTGCGGTGAAGAAGGTGGACAAGGTGGCTGTACAAAATCTGATGGCAGGGGTTAAGCGTAAGGCCCGGCAATTCGGATTTGGAAAAGCGGAAGCCTAGCTGAATATTTTTCCTGAATTTTATACTAACTAAAATTGAAAAAGAAATTTAATTAGATTTTTTGAATAAACGATTTCATCGATTTACACGCGTTTTCCCTTAGCCAAATTTTGATTGTATCACCCTTTATGTTTGATTGGTCGGTTTTGTTGTATACACCGAATCATGGTCCGATTATGTTACATGGTCAGATTATGTCAAATGGTTGGATAATGTTACATGGTCGAATTATGTTGCGTGTTCGGATAATATTACCTTGTCAGATTATTTTGATTGTTGGATTATGTTGTGTTACACGCACCGAGTCAGATCTTGTCACAAGGTCGAATTCTGTTACATGGCTCGATAATAGTCTGATAAATTCACATTGTCAAACTATGTTACATGTTAGGACTATGTAGAATGGACAAACTATGTCAGATATTGTCATTTTGACACTGTCACATGTTGAAATTGACAAATGCAGACCATTCGTCAACCTGTTTCAATAGAGTTCAAATTCTTTTCTAGCAATACATTAACAAGAGAAAATTGTCGTAATTCTGCGATTAGCGCTCGTAGCTAGATTCAAATCTCCTCAACTTTTTCTTCGGCTTTAAATATCGTAGAATTAAACAATTGATAAAGAATTTTGTTTAAAAAGTTGTTACGTTAAAGCTTTACAAAATAACAAACTTCGTACAGATGAGTTGAAATGCAAAAGAAAATCAGTGCCTGTTAGCCAGGTGTGTCGAATCTCTAGAACTTATTGAGAATTTATTTCTCCGGGACTTTCAGGGAAGGTCCAAAAGATTGTCAAATGTTCACTTGTATAAAGAAGAAGCCTCAGGAACTGTTCTTATTATTCGTTAGTTCATTGACTTTCTCCAGATTTTTTTTTTTTCACAAAAAATATAAAGGGACGAATTTAAAAAATATACAACAGAACAAATTGAATATAAATGGTTTTAAGTGTGCAGAAATATTTATCCTCAAAATTTTGAATGGATTTTCTCTATTGTTTTGACATTAACTCCTGGATTTCAAAAACTCTTAACTCTTAACTTTAACAGGTTAAAAAAAAACTGGTGGCACATTTAGGTTCAAAGTCAAAATCAGCTTAAAGCTGGATTTGTGAATCTTTGTTTTTTCCGGTAGAATAGAGAAAATCTAAATTGTCAATGTGTTTAAATACATGTATGAGGTTCTATAAAATCATTGTACAAGCCAATGAAAACAAAAACAAAAAATAAATCTCGTAAGCAAAGACATTTTTCTGCCGATAAAAAAGCAAGTCCTCTTTCTGCGCAATCTGTTTGCTGTAAACACATTCGCCGAGTACATCATAGCTTAATGTGCCGAGTAAATGTTTCGTTTCAAAATTTATGACCCAAGCAAATAATGCGAGCTGTTGGATTTGTTCATTGTTTTTTTTTTATTTAATTCAAACAGGAACTCAACAAGAAAAGCGAGGCTCTGCAGAGGCTTATGTCAAATAAAACAATCCGCAGTGAAATTGTTTTATGTTGGGATTTTCAAGTTGATTCAAACAGCGATGCTGTAAATTTTCTCATCGTTTTGTAGAGAGACTGAAAAAAGTTCTACAAAGATGAGATCGAAATAAAAAATGTAAAACAACAACCGTAATACCTGCAAAGTTTTGATCCCGCGTGCCTTTCAGAGTTCGTTTGATGTGCTCTGGAAGCAATTATTTTCCCATTAGCAAGACTCATGTTCATTACCTGGAATATGTTCGCAGCAGATGGCATCATAATTCTTTCGGCTTGGTTAGTTTGCCGAAAAAAAATTCTCGCAAACCGCTTCGTTTTGGGGAATTGTTGGGAAGTCAACCGTTGCTGCTTCCCTTTTTCAGGGGAAGGTTTTCCAAAGCCGGCAACCCCATATCTTAGCTAAATTTACTTTTGAACTTTATATTATACTAGTTTATTCCGGTGGAAAAAAAATCGAGAGCGCCTTCTATTCCGGGACTTTCACGCAAATAATCAGGAAAACGAGGCTGAAGTCCCTGCTAGAGCAGGAAAGAGATAGACTGAGAGTGAATAAGACTTTTGCAAAAAGGCACAGCATCATCAGAGCTGCTGCTTCCTGGCGTTTGCTGAAAACAAGTCGGCTAAATCGGAATGAATATTGAATGGAATTTCCATGAATATGAAATTTACTCCAGCGTAATGAGCGAGGGCAGAGGATCGAGCTTCAAGACGCTTCATCTTGGCAAGTTATGAAAAACCAAAAATAGGAATGAAATCCTACGAATGAGCTTGCTGATTAAATTATGTTCATCAATGTTTTTTCTGGCTTCAAATTATAGCATCAGATGAGTAGATATGCTATTTCAAGCAAGGTATGATAGCTTCCATATCTGGCTCTTCTATGGAGTTATGAATGATCCATTTATAGAATTTCGTACAATCTCAATGGGAGACCAAGAAAACCTATGGGATTATTCCAGACTACACGTTTTTGTCAAGATTCAAAAAATTCTTGAAAATTAATCTAAGGCAGCTGCCATCGCTGACGAAAATGACCAACACGATAAAATGACAAAAATGACAAAAATGACAAAAATGACAAAAATGACAAAAATGACAAAAATGACAAAAATGACAAAAATGACAAAAATGACAAAAATGACAAAAATGACAAAAATGACAAAAATGACAAAAATGACAAAAATGACAAAAATGACAAAAATGACAAAAATGACAAAAATGACAAAAATGACAAAAATGACAAAAATGACAAAAATGACAAAAATGACAAAAATGACAAAAATGACAAAAATGACAAAAATGACAAAAATGACAAAAATGACAAAAATGACAAAAATGACAAAAATGACAAAAATGACAAAAATGACAAAAATGACAAAAATGACAAAAATGACAAAAATGACAAAAATGACAAAAATGACAAAAATGACAAAAATGACAAAAATGACAAAAATGACAAAAATGACAAAAATGACAAAAATGACAAAAATGACAAAAATGACAAAAATGACAAAAATGACAAAAATGACAAAAATGACAAAAATGACAAAAATGACAAAAATGACAAAAATGACAAAAATGACAAAAATGACAAAAATGACAAAAATGACAAAAATGACAAAAATGACAAAAATGACAAAAATGACAAAAATGATAAAAATGACAAAAATGACAAAAATGACAAAAATGACAAAAATGACAAAAATGACAAAAATGACAAAAATGACAAAAATGACAAAAATGACAAAAATGACAAAAATGACAAAAATGACAAAAATGACAAAAATGACAAAAATGACAAAAATGACAAAAATGACAAAAATGACAAAAATGACAAAAATGACAAAAATGACAAAAATGACAAAAATGACAAAAATGACAAAAATGACAAAAATGACAAAAATGACAAAAATGACAAAAATGACAAAAATGACAAAAATGACAAAAATGACAAAAATGACAAAAATGACAAAAATGACAAAAATGACAAAAATGACAAAAATGACAAAAATGACAAAAATGACAAAAATGACAAAAATGACAAAAATGACAAAAATGATAAAAATGACAAAAATGACAAAAATGACAAAAATGACAAAAATGACAAAAATGACAAAAATGACAAAAATGACAAAAATGACAAAAATGACAAAAATGACAAAAATGACAAAAATAACAAAAATGACAAAAATTACCAAAATAACCAAAATGACAAAAATAATAAAGTTGATAAAAGACAATAAGGACATTATTTTGAGATATTTCAGCATGGACATACAATAACAAAAGTTCAATGAATGCACAACATGCAAAAAAAAAAATTTATTCAAAACGAACACAATGATTATCACAATCATATTGTTTTGTTTTGTGTAAAAGCAATTCATTTCTTCCAAGATGAATTGATTTGATCAAATAGAAAATTAAAATAAAAAGACAACGTATAAAATTTCATACTCAACAAAAATACAAATAATGAAATTAACTTTTTCAAGCTAACGCAATACAAAAACGGAAAAAAGTGAAAATGTACCGAACATTGTAAACTCATCAAGCTGAAATAACACACCGTGACAGGAAATGCGCTTCGTCGTAAATAGCACTTTTTCGCACATTTTACTCCCTATGGCATGTTACAATTAACGGTTTTCCTTTTTTTCCCACGCGTATTCAATCCCAAAATTCTGATATTCCGTGATGATCAAATTGCTAAGGCATCACCTCGGCTTGAATAGAGGGTTGTAACCGAGCTTTTTGTTTCATAATAAATTTTCATTTTTAAATTTATAAAACAACACAATTCTTCAAAATAGAAACCATACGACTTGTGAAAACCAACAAAATATGTAGGTAGTTTGTTTTATGCGAAATTTAAGCCGTAAAATGCAAAAGCCCAGAAACATAGAACCAATCTCACTCTATGTGAGTGAAACCTGCCGTGGTAGTTGAAAGTGGATGCTAAATTGAGTTTTTTTTATTCAGTGTTATATTTTTTTTTACTCTACCCCGATTCGGGTCACTTTTCCCAATGGACTCCAATGGTGTCCATCATGTGTAATGGTTTGTGAATGGAACTGATTCGTTGGAAGAAAAAAACCCGTTTGGGTGATCGTATTAAATGGAAGGGAAAAAAACAGAAATATCGATGGTTTTTGGTATTCATTCGAAGCTTTACCGACTAGATAAAGGGTGAAGCGGTCAAAATTTGGTCTACACACTTAGAAAAATCCTTGTATAAATACATGAAACTGCATGGGTAGAAGGGAATCGGGTAATAAGCAGCGATTACACAACTCATTACATGTAATTGTACTTGAAAGATAGTTAGAAACATCATCGTATTTTTACATGTAACTGCTTGGGTAGAAGGGAATCGGCTCTTTACAAGCTATTGTACTGATCATTTCATGTAATCCTACTTGAGTTATAAAAATACATCTCTCTAGTTTATTGTAATTAAAAGTAGATTTACATGTCTTTTGTTTACAGTAAGTTTACATTTCGTGTATCAATCTTCAAAACTAAAGGCTGTGTCATATTCTCTAAGAAAAACACCGGACCATTTATGCTAAGAATTTGAGTGATTTTTTATTACATATCGGAATAATACTGTTAACGGTGAAAGATAAAATTATTCTCCCAACTAATTCTCAATGCATTCAGTTCATTCTTTACAAAACATTCTGATCCTTATCGAGTTCCGGAATGTTCCGCACATCAAATAGTTGATCCTTGTTCTCTCAGTGGATGAATTCCTACGCGTTGCATTCCATCGATAGGGCTACGTTTGTTATCGGTGCAAGGTTGACACGGTGCCAGCTTGTGACCACTCCGATGATGGCAGTTCTAGCCTCGTCGGATTTGGGTGGATGATCCGGAAATAGAGCCGGAAATCGGAACAGATACATAAGATCGTCACAGTGCACTACGCCATAATCCTCGAGGGACGCAGTATAGAACAACGAATACCAGTATGACCCTAGAAGCTGAACTTGTAGACACTGCCCGGAGCAAATTATTCGTTGCTGACAATAGGTATTATTAGAAGCGTTGGTGATTTGACCGTCCTTTTTGATACTCGTCCTTCGTTGGACCATTTTCGTTGATTTATGGGCACTGCTCAATATGAGCATGAATCAAATTCCTCGCACATCTGAAAAATCGAAAATTGGTTTTAGTTTATCTTGCTTTGCAAGTCAGTCACATGTACATGATTTGTGTTTTCAGTTGGTAATGTTTAAATCGCATAAGGAAAAAGTTTAGAATTAACAAATGTTTAAATTAATTTTCAACTATGGCACCGTAAAATAAAATAAATGTTCAATCGTATCGAACGTTAAATTTCGAGTTTTATTCGAATTGATTTCAAAAGGATGCTGTTTATTGAAGATTAAAATTATGTTTATTTTGAAGATGTCGACTGGACGCTTAAAATTATAACGCAGGCTTAATGTAGTAGCGGGTAGCCAGATGACAGCTTTGTTAGCTATTTTTGACCATTAAAATATTTTGAATAAAAATTTGACGATCTGCAATTCAAAAAACATATCTTTTTTATTAGATTATTTAACTGTCAGAATAGCTTTGTTTAGTTCTCACTGGTAAGCGAATTTTAAAATGTTTCTCATAAGACTGTCATTAGATTTGATCGTGCTTAAAATCCTGATTTCAATCCTAGTTAAGAAAAATAACACCTTTTTAAGATAAAAGCAAACAAATACTTATTTCAATATTCATAGATACATTCGAAGAATTAAATATTAATTCTAATAATAAAATTTCCAATACAACAATCTCTCAACAATCGATATACAACAAACTCTTATAGTAAATTGAACGGATTTCTTAGCCGAATTTACTAAAGTACAATACCGGCTCTACTTATTCCGAGATTATTTTCTTCAAGTTTCGGGAATTATACTGAATCAGTATCAGCTAATGGTTTGGAACCGAAACGTTGCCCGATTTTTCCGTAGTACGTCCCTGGAGTGAAGATGAATGGCCGGTCGGTGTGCAGTCCAACCACGGTAATATTTTCTAGCCCAAACGCTTCGCTTTCATCATTTAATATCACGAATATTAATAGTGGTCCTGTGCTTCTCACACCGGGTAGGTCAAGATCGTTGACCAGCGTTTCGACCTCATCCGACTGGTGCACAACTTCCGGTGCCAAAACATCTTTTACTTGTACCATGTAGGGTTCTCAGGGCACACAGGTAAAATGTTCGGCGTTTCTTCCCTTTCCATGGCAGCTGAACTTTCATCCATTTCGGTGGTAGTATACAAAACGGTAGTCTCCTCGAAATAGTCCACTGGCATTTGGAATCCGATATCAAATAGATGGGATCGTGGTTAAAACTGGGTTTCATTCCGGTGGTATCGTTTGCACTTATTCGTCCGGTTTAATCGCGAGAATCTCTTATGTATTTTCATGTGTTCCCTGGCGAAAAATCTTATAAGAGCCAAAATTAATTTCGCGAGACAAAACTCAAAGTAAACAACACGCTGCTGATTCGAATTTAAAATAAGGTACTCCTGGTTAGAAATGGTAGCTCAGTTGCAACTCTCAATTTTGAGTTTGACTGGGTATTTTCATAGTTGAATTTTATTGGGTATTCTCAAAGTAGAGTTAAACAGGCATACTTAGAATCAGGTTCGGCAGGAGAACTTGAAATAAAGTGAGATGAAGCAAATGCTTATAATTTCTTTGTTTCGAATGTCGTGTAGCGTTAAAAGTTCATTGCCTTAATAGGCCGATGACATAGTGAGTGCGAAGCGATGCGAATTGGCGAACGCGGCCAATGCGAACTCGAGCGGCGGAACAAATTGACATCTGCTTCGCCGCGTTGAGTATGGCAAGTTTAAGCAACACACAGTCGCATTCGCCTGTTCGTATCGCTCTCACTATGTCATCGCATCGGCCTTATCCTAGCATAAAGGAAATAATTAGAATAAAATAAACAATAGAAAAAACGATGAACGCGGTTGATTATTGAATGGCATCCGTTTGGCTATTAACAGATACAATGAATTGGAACGATTCTGATGATTCAGGATGATATAAACGTGTTTTTGAAATTTTGAAAACTTTTGAATATTTAACGCAAAACAGATATAAACGATAAATTAAACAAAGGACAAAATAACAATGAATAAACAAGAACATCTTAAAATGAGCGTTTTAAAAGCGTTGTTATTACAGTATATTCTCAGCTTATATTGTGATAAAATTGCAACTAATAATCAACTATCCATAATTATTACATGCTATAAGTATTTGAACAAGTACTTTTTAATTTGTATTCAACACTTTAAAAATTTCCATCATCTTAAATTCTATCAAATTTTCTTATTGAAATTGCAAATTTTCTACAAAAATGTTTCTAAAAGCATCATATAAATTTCAAAACTCTTGAAAAAAAAACTAGAAAAATATTGACAATTGACGACCATTTGAAAACTTAGTCAATTGGATCGAGAAAATGTTGAGAAGTATTACACCTTTTTTTGAGAAACCCGGTTTGATCGTGTAATGGTATGACAATTGGAGCAGGGTGTATCGAATCCAGGTGTAGCATTTTAATGTAATGCTCTGCCTTTTTATGTGTTGGTTAGTTCTCAAGCAAATTATTTTCAATGCTGCTTGGATCTTTTAAAAATTTGAAGCTTTTTTAAATTTTCAAAATATATTTAACTATACCTACAATTACCTAAACATTACTTAAAATACCTAAAAATTAATCATATTAACTTCAAAATTCAACGAATCCACTTCTCGCTAATACATGAAAAATCTTTATTATATCTTACCTTTTAAACTCTTTACATTGTATGTT
This sequence comes from Uranotaenia lowii, assembly GCF_029784155.1. Classification (NCBI taxonomy): domain Eukaryota; kingdom Metazoa; phylum Arthropoda; class Insecta; order Diptera; family Culicidae; genus Uranotaenia; species Uranotaenia lowii. The sequence goes on along the minus strand of NC_073692.1, from coordinate 159,975,669 downwards.
ATTTTTTCAAAATTTAAAAACTTGTAGCCTACAAACAAACGTTTTGCTGTTCAAGTAAGGGAAAAATGAAAAAAAGTGCAGTTCGCTCTCAACAAACTCAAAGCCTCGTTTTCAAGGTAAGATATTTAAAAAAATGTAGTCCATTCTTATCTTATCTAAAAGGTTTTTCTACACGAAAAGTTTCTTCAACTGCATGTGTTTTTTATCTTTAGGTAAATTTAATATTCTACAACATCAAGAGACTGAACAAAATTTCACAATGCTATTTGCAAAAACGAAACATCTTAAAAATAAAGAGACGAGGATGTCTCTTTAAAAATGTAAGTCCAGAAAGCATGACACAAGAAATTACTGAACTTATAGACCATGGTCGAGGTTTTTTTTCCAATTGATTGCAAGAGAAACGGAGTCTGGAGAAAAAACGGTTCGACTGGATTAGTCATAGAGAGCTAATTTTTCACTTACCATCTTTATTGCCATTCAAAACTTTACCATTCAACCAGCAACTGAAAAACGGGACCAATTCACAAAAGGTAAGTATCTATCCCTTTCATTTTCAAAACTTGGCCATCGAACTAAAAAAGAATGAAATTAATTTGCATTAGAAGCTATTGCCTATTTACCATTTTACTATATCGTACCTGCTTACTTGTTCCAACTTAACTTTTCGTTTTGTTTTAATTTATTGATCTTGTATGCTGGTTTTCACTATTGGTGCTTACCGCTTTTCGCGCAACATTATAAAAAGATGCAATGTTTTGTTTTCCTTTTCTCCAGGATTTTCCTCCTAACGGATGTGTACATTGCACTTGATAACACTCATTTAAATTCGATTTTACGGAGGGAAATTTGTCGCGACTTGACTCGATTAAAAATGGACGAACTGTTTGAAAAGATTTGTTCACTGCAAATGACGTGTAAATGAAATTGCATGAATAGCATATGAAATTTCATGTAATGAATTGTGTTGTTACATGAAAACGGATTCGACCGATATCAATGATGAAATTTTACTTGATATTTTATGCAATACAACTTCAGTGTAAAACAAAATTTAACTTCACTTGCAATGTGATTTACATTTATTTGGCTCTGTAGATTTACAATACACAATGGAACAGAATGTGAACGGAGATTTACATGAATAAGCTTTATAATTACATGAAAACACCCGATTCCTTTCTACCCATGTTCTTACATGTAAGGTTACATGGATTTTCTACACTTCGAACATTTGTTTGTGTTTTTTACATGTCTTATCAAGTGATTTTTTTTCCCGCTTGCAAAAACTCAAAATTCCGTGCAACGTAACATTACATTTTTTTATCTGTGTATATCAACTTGACGTAAGAAATACAATTTTGTATTTAAAAATCCTGAACACCCCTCATTTTAAAGGTGTGTGTGTAGAATGTTGCTCCTATTTTGATTTTGGAATTCACTCTTCAGTTGTCAAAATGCCGTCCAAGGAAGAAGAGCAGCGTATAGAAATTTTGCTCGCGCATAGCGAAAATCCGAGCTACTCGCACGCAAAGCTGGCAAAATCGCTAAAAGTTGCCAAATCAACCGTTACAAATGTAATTAAAGTGTTTGGGAAACGTTTGTCGACAGCCAGGAAGTCTGGATCGGGGGGAAATTCAAAACCGGAAGCCGCTGACACGACAAAGACAGTTGCCGGTAGTTTCAAGCGAAGCCCTAACCTCTCTCTCCGAGATGCCGCAAATAAGCTGGGTGTATCGTCTACAACCGTACATCGAGCCAAAAAACGAGCCGGACTATCGACTAACAAGAAGGTAGTGACTCCAAATCGCGATGATAAACAAAACACGACGACGATGCTGACCAAGTTTGACTGCGTGGTAATGGACGACGAAACCTACGTCAAAGCCAACTACAAGCAGCTTCCGGGACAGGAGTTTTATACGGCGAAATGTAGGGGAAAGGTTGCAGATATTTTCAAGCACATGAAACTGTCAAAGTTAGCGAAAAATATCTGGTTTGGCAAGCCATCTGTACCTGTGGCTTGAAAAGCAGCATTTTCATAGCTTCCGGGACTGTCAACCAAGAAATTTACGTGAAAGAGTGTTTGATTAAACGTCTGCTGCCTTTCCTGAAGAAACACGGTTGTTTCAAACTGTTTTGGCATCTTGCCATTACGGTAAAAAGGCCATGGAGTGGTACGCCGCGCCGCCAACAACGTGCAGGTGGTTCCCAAGGACAAGAACCCTCCCATCATGCCAGAGCTCCGCCCAATCGAGAAATACTGTACAAAATCTGATGGCAGGGGTTAAGCGTAAGGCCCGGCAATTCGGATTTGGAAAAACGGAAGCCTAACTGAATATTTCTCCTGAATTTTATATGGGAGAGTGGGGAATCATGGGCCACTTTTTTTCGTTGTTCCATAACTTCTTTATTATAAAAGATAAAATGAAAATAAAAAATGGGATGGTTTTCTTCATTTTCAAGGTATCTAAAGGTATTTTTTGAAATTTTTAATAAGTTATTTTTCCCAAATTCTGACTGTTTGAAAAAAAGCAATATTTTTTGGATTTTGAAAAATGGTGGGGAATCGTGGGCCACCAAATCCAAATTGACCAAATAACATGCAAAGTTTATGAGTTAACCCAAAACTGTGATTTCATAATTCATTTCGTTATTTTAAAGAAATTTCAGATGATGAAATAAAAAAGAGAGCTGTGTATGATCGAATAGATTCAAAAACCCGGCTCGCGAACGTTTTGGCAAAATTTCTTATATAGGATGGACAAAATATTTTTCATAACTCTTCATTTGGCATAAGAAAACTTTACAGATAGGAAAAACGTATTTTAAGTTCTGAATGTGTATAAAAACATAAAAATATAGATGATTCAAGATGTGTGGCCCACGATTCCCCACAAGCTATGATTTGCAAATTGGTTGCGTTTGTGTGACTTATTGATGTTTCATCAAAAATTTCTTTTCCACGTGAAAGATCATGACAAAACAAAGATCATAAGCGTATGAGCATATTTTTGTTATGCATTTTAGGTTCCCCATCGATGAAATTAGCAAGTGTTTCTTTAATTATGTAAGTAAATTTTTCTAACTTTTTTTAGCTTGATAAATAAAAGAAGCATATGATGCGTATTTCGGTCAACAACATATAGAAATATATGCTCACGCAAAGCGACGACGATAACAGTTGGTTTGAGATTTTTATCTCAACACACATCTGAGATATTAAAAGTGGCCCACGTTTCCCCATGGCCCACGATACCCCACTCTCCCCTACTAATTAAACTTGAAAAAGAAATTTAATTTAATTTTTTAAATAAACTGTTTCGCCGATTTACACGCGTTTTCCCTTGACCAAATTTTGATCGTATCACCCTTTAGTATGACAAAAAGAGACAAAAAGAATGAATATCACTGTTTTAAAAGTTTCGTTTCCTATACTACATACTTACTAGCATTTTTTCATAAGCTGGAATGATTCACTTTTAAGAGTTCACGGTTCTAGTTGTAGAATTGAAAATGGTATGTTATTTGTGTGCCCCTAAAACTGATCTCAAATTCAAATTACTCCTTAAAATTGGTAGTTGACCAATATAAATAAAAAGTATGTTGAAGGATAAATAAAAAGTGATATTAGGTTATAACTAAATTTTCTGAGTAATGACGATTGCACATTTGATAAAATAGATAATAAACATTTAAAAAACAATTATCAACTGTGTATGTCCTTTTTTATACTGATAGCCTTGGAATCAGATTAGAATCTTGATTTTTTCAAATGCTTAACTTACTTAAGAATGTAAGTGTCGTTTTTTTCATTTGTTTGAATTTCTATCTTGTTTAGGACCTGAAATATTTATATTCTTACTAGCTGACCCGGTGTGCTTTGCTACACCTTCCAAAAAAATCCAAAAAACTTCTTTATCGTCTTAACTCACTAAATTGAGATTGGTGTCTCAAAAAATATATACCTATTTATCGTACTCAAATACTCTCCCATGTCAAATTTGGTTTAGTTTTGGTAAATAAAATTTCAAGTTTTGCAAAAATTTCTATGGGTCCTTCCTCCTCAATGGGAAAAAAGAGATCACTAATAATCATATAATCATTTCTCGTACCCAAATGCCCTCTTTGGCCAAATGAAGTTCCAATTGCTCTAGAAGTTTTTGGAATATGTAAAATATTGTGAGCCCTCTCCTCCTTCCTTACTCTCCCACAAGATAAGAAAAGAGACAAAAAAAATGAAGAAATATTTTTAGTACTCAAATACAATCCCATGTCAAAATTTGTTCCATTCGCTTGAATAGTTCTTTAAATTGTGAGGAGACTCCTTTCCTCCCTTCCTATCTTTCTACAGGACGGAGGAAGGGTATCAAATACTTTAAAAACATTTTCCCTACTCTGAACTGAACTGAAAGGACATCAGATGACTTGTCACTTCTAGGGCGTTTATCACCAAAGATCCTTAAAAATCGAAGAAGAACATATTTCAGTGAAACTTCTTAAAGAGATTTAAACTCTACTGAAGACTAAAGCGTTCATCTTTCAAAGATATGATGACTCGATCAAGACTCGATCTCATGACCTCTTGCTTAGAAGACCTAAATGACATCCTCTAGGCTACGGTCGGTGGTTCTTGTGAAATCTGAAACCAAATATGTCTTAACAGGTTTCAAAGAATTTGGAATTGCTTATTTGATATCTAATAAGATCAAGGCGGCCCTAGAGCTTTTGACCTTATTGTGCGGCCCTCGAAGCATTTCTAAAATTTTATAATTTTTTTTTTATTTTTCCAGCAAAAGATCTTTGATTATCGTAAAATCTACAATCATCAAGATTTGTGACCTTTTTTTCAAAGGGTTAAATGTAACAGCATAGTCAGAAACGTAAAACTGCGGATTTTTTCTTAATTAAAATACACTTACACATTTACAGGTTTTCCGATTCAAAATCAATAATTAATACCAAGTCGACAAAGGCAAATAAAAGAATCGGAAGACTACTGATGAGCATGTTTCAAATTTTTCTCAAAGATAAAGTTTAATATAAATTTGTTCAGCAGATTTTTTTTTTTGAAAATATGACTATGTTTTTTATTAAATTAGTCAAATCGCTAGTTTCGTTGGTAATCAAATTCTGGTAAAAGAATGAAATTGTTAACAAATGGAATAGCTTTGCGTATGTAAGCGTATATGACTTTCCCAATTTTGATAACAAACATGGTTGAGCGATTAAAGATTTCTAATCGACATGACTAAGCATTAAATTGGCCGGAAAAAAATCTGTATTCAAAACAAAACCCCGTTCCCATCTGCAATTTTCTATCCAAAATCCACAAAGCGTAACAAGCTGTTATACTAGACATCCCCCCCCCCCGTTACGCGTTACGTAATATTTAAATGGTCCCTATTGTAGTTTTTGATCCAAAAAATCTGTGATAATTTTTTTGTGATGTTATACCAAACGTTAAAATTTAGTGATTTTAATTGGAAAATAACAAATCTCATTGACAACATCAAGAAATATGCAAGCGTAAAAAATCCTATCCCAGTAGCACTTAAATTTAATTATTGAAATTTAAAAAAAATAACAATTAAAAAGAATGTAAACTCAAGCCTAAAGTCAAAAATCCCTAACTATCAAGATGATCGGGCATATTATTTCACGAACGAATCTTCAGAGACAACAACACAATGCGTATGGTGCTGCCATCCAACGAGATGGGATCCAAGCTTTGCACTTGACGATTGCACCTCTCACTAATACATTGAAAACAAACGTCACTTTACCCAAACAAGATTTTCGTTTACATTGTTCACGCCAATCAATTTGCACTATGGGTGAATTGTTATTCTTTCCCACTATTGATGGAACATTTTGTTGCAACTGGCCGTTTCCAGTCAACCCTGACCCCGCGCCAGCGGAACGGATTCCCCTAGCATTCATCAAAACTCAAGGAAATTCGCTACACCGGTAAGTTAACAAACTAAAAGTGAACGAAATTTGATTCTGAATCCAAATCAGGATGCAAGAAGGAGATTTAGGAATGTGTTATCAACGAATTTAATTTCAGCTTAGCATCCGATGGAACGGCTAACGAAAAATTCAAGAAGAACCAATCATACAGATGGATCATTAATTTTGGCTGCCCGTTCTTGTGAGGAATCAGCCAACACCGAACTCGATCGTTTGCCAGTGCGACACATTTTAGCAGAATTCGAGAAAAATGGAATCTTTTATTCCTCCGGTAAGTTGATAAGTTGAAAGTGTATTAATTTATGTTTCAAATCCAAATCAAATCGAATTACAGCTGTACAGTAGACGGACATTTTTTTTTTCATTTTCTCAAATTTGTTAAACAGATAAGTTTTGATTGAAAAAATTTTGAAACGAGGGTCTCGTACAGAATCAATGTTTCATTTATACGGAGCAAATAAATGTTTCAAATGAACATATCAAAAATTAAAACAACTGCTGGCATATATTCCACAAGCTCATAATGTTCAATCCAGTTACATATATATTCAACACATTGGAACAACTTTATAAAAACTCACATTTTTTTGCAACTTTGACCACTGTGCTGTGGTGTAAACAAAGAGAACTGGGATGTAAGCAAAAAAGTAAACGCGAGCTGCTTTGATTTTTATGCAGTAGTGTGTGCAACAGATTAAACAATTTTAGCTTGGATCTCAGTCCGTAAAATCTATTTTGGTGCTAGTGTTCTGTCGCCTAAATTTCTCGGAAGCCGGTAGGACCTGCTAAAGTCCAGGGAAAAATTTGCTTGAGAATCTGTGAAATTGTTGTTATTCGCAGGATTTCAGCAAACTTCATCATCATCTTATGTTAAAAATATTTTCTCACCAATTGTAGGAAAAAATCAGCGCTTCCTGGGAAAATTTTAACAATGGAAAGACTTTTTCGAAATACGCACAGAAGTTTTGTTGGGATGAATCATCCAATCGGATAATCCCTGAAATAAAAACAAAGAAATTTTGATCAGTGAATTTGCACAACGATGAAAAAACGGTTTAAAGAATATATTTCTCTCATTTCTTAAGATTTTGCTGTCATATACAAAGCTCAAGAACGTGGGTGGCCTACGTTTTTAAAAAGCGGGCCAAATTTCAGAAACGAGATTGGATGGCGGGTCAAAAAAAAACTTGTCTGAAATATTCGAAGAAAACAAACAATAAAAAATTTTTGAAATAACAGATTTTTGAAAAAGCATGAAAGATTACCCAGTTTTTCCGGGTTTTTCATGATACTTAACTAAAAATTTGAGTAAAGTTTAGTTCAGCCGGTTTCCCGGATTGTATAAGAAAAGGCCCAGATTTTGCCCGGATTGTGCTTGGATTTATTCACCTTTTTTTGCCGAATCGAACAAAAAAAAATTGTATTGAAATTTTTTTTATTTTTGTGTCCAAAACGTGATTTTTTGAGCAAGTTTTATAAAAATAATTATGAAAGGATTTGTGGAAGCCTAAAATACGATTTAAAATGTGTTCATAAGTTTCGATGAATTTTTTTTTCAAAATAGTCCGGATTTGTCCAGCCTGGATGGATACGTACTTAAAAAATCTGGCAACCTGAGTATATATTCATCTCAATCAACTATTTTTGCACAAGCATATTTTTACGAATTTCGAATCATTTAAAAAATAGTAGAAATATTTCGCAATACAAAATAAATTCTACCTTCAAACTGATGTTTGTACGTCAAGATTTTTCAAGCAATTAAAACCTTTTCGGTTGATTTATCCCAGAAATGTCAATGGACATTTAGTCAATTTTATGGTATTCAAATATAAAAAAAATTAATGTTCATTAGGTTGCAAAAGTTTTCAAGTTTACCGCTCTTCTAAGCACAATTTGAAAGGCAAATAAGAACACGCAGCTTAGAATTGTTGAAATAAAGTTAAGTTCACAAGTTTTTGTCATGATTTTTTTTTTAATTAACTCTAGTTATATTATAAATAACATTGATTTTTCAAAGTACGGACCCCAACCTCACTCAATCCAAAACTTTTGTTTTTTTCCAGTTTCTCGATTAGACAAGAATTTTGGGAAAGAATGAATACAAATTTAATTCTTTTATAATCATTGCAATTTTTCAAGTAAAAAAATTGGAAAAAAATCGTTCTTCTGAGAGATTTGTCGGTACCAAACCGGTTCTCGTTGAAGGCTATTTCCCAACTGTAAATTCTGTGTAGTTTTTCATTATTGATGCACGTAAATACAAGGTGAGATGCCAATTAAAATTTATTTGGATTTGGTTCAATTTTAATAAATATTCTGTTAAAGCTTAGCAAACAAAACATTGAAAAAAATTACAGAGCAAATTTTCGATATTTTACAATATTTGCGAAAGTTATCAAATTTTGATAGATGAACAAAGTTGTTGAAATAGAACTCAAGTTACGAACGGTTGAAATTGTTATAAAAGTATTATTTTTACTATGATGTTGAAATGACTCGGTGATCAATCTTTCAGAGACTATCCCAAATTCTCAATATTAAAACTTGAACAATTATTTGTAAACCCAAAAGAAAAACGTTGGAAAGTTTGTAATGCGATTAACAGATAATGTGTGAAATTCCGCACAATTTTGATAATTCAAAAATTGTAATTTGAATGGCTTTTTAATTCAGTGACGGTAACCCTTTTTGTAAAATTATATAAGGGCCTCAGAGCCAAAGGGGTAGAAGTGCAAAAACTTTTCGAAAAATAAGATTTTTAATAAATAATTTTAAACGATTCTCCATGTTACACATTATTTTTGGTGATTTTTTTAGATTTTTAAAATTAAATTCGCATACTTGTATGTTCAAAAGAAAATAACAAATGTTCGAAAATTGTATTGTTTTAATTTTTATAGGAATTTAATCTATTAAGGTAATTCTTCCTCGATTTAGGTGGTGTTTAACCCATTTGGGTCATTCGTCAAGACGAAAAATTTATGGAAAATGGCCTAACATAACAAATCGCGGACCACAAAAAATTGAACGCGGGCCACATATGAAAAAAAGATTTCCACTTCAATCAAAGATAAAGTTGTTTAACAAATTTGTAATCTTAGTAGAATATTGTTTTGAAAATATTTTTTTTATCAAATTTGACACAGAAACTCTCATTTTGTTTACACTCCAATACTGTCAAAACAGAAATCATTAACAATTGAATAATATTTGTTCGTGAAAAATAGTGAGTAAGACTTTCTTTATTGAAGTTACACAGCATGGATAAGCGATTTATGAATTTCGACACACATTTTCGACACAAGTAAGCATCAAAGTCATCGAAAGAAAAGTCTGGGTTCTTAACAAAAAAAAAATTATTTTGTTATTTGGCTCAAATAAAATTTAAATATTTTCTGTGGTGTTTTCTGATGATTTAAATGAAAAATCCATTCATGCAATTAAGGGTAAATAAAAATTATCCTTTTATTTTGTTTGATTCATTCAACCATTTATCGTTTTTCTGAACACTTTACATATTTGCTCTTCATATGACAAAAAAAATATGCTTTCTTCAGTTTTTAGTTTTAAAATTCATCTGGCTTTCAAAGCCAGAGGGAAACAAGTGAATAAATGTTTTTTTTTTTTTCGAGAAAACACAATCTACCTACCTGCTGCGTGATTTTTCATATATTTTTCAAAGTGTTGTGGGATTTCGTACAATGAAAACGGTGTGGAAATACATATGTATAATCTTTTTTTTTACAATTCGTTTATTTGAAACGGCTCAAACCATTTAGTTTATCGGAGCCGGGAGACCATTAGTTTTTTGTGTATAATCTTTTTAAACTTATCTATTTGATAAAAAAAAATGCACCAAAAGGCCACAGCCACAGGAATTGACATATTCTCAATGAGTTTTGTATGACTAAATTTTCAAAAAGGACAATTAGAATGGTTCCAGAGGCTTTTCCAGAGAAATAATTTCATACAAGTCAGAAATTCCCGGGAAATCCCGAGACGGACACTCTAAATGGAAGCAAAGATGTCTATGTATATTGTGAAAAATGAATTTATTTGAAAACAATTATTTTTTTCGAAAATTACGAAAATATCTATCGTGTATTAAATGATAATCACTTATCAGTTCAGGGTAGAATCAACCAGCTTGTACTAAAAAACAATATTATTTAATATTTCTTTAAGATTTAAAATTTATAACAAACTAGCTGACCCGGTGTGCTTTGCTACACCTTCCAAAATCAAATGATATTTTCACAAATTATTCAAATTTTTATTGTTTTATTGGCATTATAACATAATTCATAAGCAACCGCTATAAAATGAAAGCTGCAGCTGGAGTTTCGAATTGCAACACAAAGATAACTTAAACTTATATTCTGAATCTTGCTCTATAAATTTGTGTAAAAGATCTAATAATTTTGATCGGTCTGGAGGGTCTCAAATTAATCGTACAAACAAAATACAATTCGCTACAAACAAAAAAAAAAAAAATGTTTTTAAGCTTTAACACATAATTTAAAAGGAGCCCCCTTCTTTCTTCCCCTGTCTACACTGTAAAGCGTAAAAGTCTATAACATCCGTAGAAACATATCTCGTAACCAAGTTCCTTTCCATGCCATATTTATTTCCATTTGTTGGTTTTGTTTGCATACATTGAGAACTTATGCTAACAAAAGTGTATTGGCTCAACTCCCTCCTCCTATGTACCTACTCACTGAAAGGAGGATGGTGTGTCAGATATTCATAGAATCATAGCAAAATGATTTTCCATGTTAAGTTTTGTCCATTTCTCGGATTTAATAAAAAAAAAAGTTAAATGTAAGCCTTCTCTTCCCTTCCTATTTATTTCCCCCAATTCTTTCATCCTACTGCAAGAAAGGAATTGCTTCACAAAGAAAAAGTAGTTCTCGTACTCAAATTCTTTTTGATGCCAAATTTAGTTTCATTTGCTCAATTAATTCTCGAATTATGCAAAAAATTGTATGGAAGCCCCCCTTATATCTTTCCGCTGAAAAAAAGTTGGGGCTTAAATTTATAATAGAAACATTTCTCGTATCCAAAAACCCTCACATGTCAAATATGGTTCAATTAACTCGATCAATTCTCCAAATATACTGAAAACTGTAATAGAGACCTCTCCCCCCCCTTTTCATCCACATCTTTGAAGGAGTGAGGGATTCCAAATATTCATAGAAGCATTTTTCGTACCCAAATTTCGTTCCATGCCAAATTTGGTTCCATTTGCTGTTGTAGTTCTTGAGTTATGCAGTAAAAATTGTATGAAACTCCCCTCCTTCATTCGTTTCTCCCCGCTGGGAGAAGGAAGGGGTCTCAAACAATCATTAGAACATGTCACGTTCCCAAATACCCACCCATGTCATATTTGGATCCATTTGCTTAATTAGTTTTTGAGTTATGTAAAAAATTATAAAAGAGGCCCTCTCCCCCCTTTATATCTCCCTATTGGAAAGAGGGAGGAGTCTCAAATAATCATAGAAATATTTTTCGTATCCAAATACCCTCCCATGCCAAATTTGGTTCCATTTGCTTTAATAGTTTTTGAGTTATGTAAAAAAAATATGAAAAAGGACCCTCCTCCTTTATACTGGAGAGAGGGAGGGGTCTCAAATAATCATTGAAATATTTTTCGTATCCAAATACCTTCCCGTGCCAAATTTGGTTCCAATATCTTGATTAGTTTTCGAGTTATATGAAAAATTGTAAGATAGCCCCCCTCCCCCCTTCCTATCACCCCACTGAGAGGAGGGAGGTGCATCTTATATTTATAGAAATTTTCATCGTTCCCAAATACCACCCCATGCCAAATTTGATACCATTTGCTTGATGGGTCCTCGAGTTATGCAAATAATTGTCTTTTGTTTGGGAGGCCCCTCCCCCCCCCCCCCCTTCATGAGAGAGGGAGGGGTCTCAAACCATAATAGGAACCTACCTACCTCCTGCCAAGTTTCACGCAAATTGGTTCAGTAGTTTCCGAGTCTATAGGGAACAGACAGACAGACAGACAGACAGACAGAAATTCATTTTTATATATACAGACTAGCTTATCCCATACGAACTCCGTTTCGCTTTCAACTTGGAATATGGCATGGACAGTTTGTATGAAAGTCAATTGCCAAGCATTTTCCAGATTCATTGTTAAGTAATAATTGCAAAAATATTGGACGATCACTTCGTCTGTCGTCTGTAACTAAATATGAAATCAAGAATCCAAAACCACGTGTATAAATTTCGACTAAATCATTGCATAACAACGCAATTATTGCCAAAAAGCTAAACCCCTTTCGGGGGCTCTTATATACACTTTGATATCTGAAATCGATTGCCCTTCCCTCAAAACTCCCGTGTGCAAATTTTCAAAGCAATAATAACGTCAATATTGCTAAAAATAGTGAAAAATTTATTTATATAAACGACCCCTTTCGTCGACCCCTGGAAAAATATTTGACATCTGAGATCGATTGTCCGTCCCTGAAAACTATCGTGTGCAAATTTTCATCCCAATCCGATGTATAATAATGACGATATTGCGAAAATATTGAAATGTTTATATGAACGACCCCCTTTGCTGGACCCTTAAACTGAATTGAATATCTGAAATCCATTGCTCATCTCTTAAAACTCTCGTGTACCAATTTTCGTCTGAATCCGATGTATAATAACGACAATATCGCATAAACAGTGATAAGTGAAATCAATAGTTTGTTCCTAATAACTCCTATGTACAAATTTTCATCCCAATCCGATGTATAAAAACGACAATATCACTAAGATACTGAAAATTTAATATGGACGACCCCTTTTGCCGGTCCCTTACACTGAATTTGATACCTCAATTCGATTGCACGTCACTTAAAACAACCGTGTACCAATTTTCATCTGAATACGATGTATAATAACGCCAATAACGCAAAAACAGCGAACACTTAATATGGACGACCCCTTTGGATGTCCCCTTACACAAAATTTGACACCCGAAATCGATTGCTCGTCTTTTAACACACTCATGTGCAAATTTTCAACACAATCCGACGAAAAATAACATCAATATCGCGAAAACAATATTTGTCTTGTATGGACGACCCCCTTCAGAAGGGGTCATCCAAAAATCTGAAAACATTTTTCATCCTTCCTGGTCCTAATGAATATCCATGCCGAATTTCAGCTCTCTAGCTCTTAAGACGGCTGAGTCTATAGAGGACAAACAAACAAACAAACAAACAAACAAACAAACAAACAAACAAACAAACAAACAAACAAACAAACAAACAAACAAACAAACATACAGAAATTGCTTTTTATATATATAGATTAGAAAATTTTTTATCTTCCACAAATTTATTGCTTTGAAATTTTTACGTTGAACTTTCGGAAGTTGGCTAAATTTTTAATAAGTTGTTTATAGCTAAAGTAGAAAAAAAATTGAAATTCTGTAGAAGTCAGGAGATAGTCTTTGAAAAAATAATAATTTTAATAAATTTATTGGCAGAAAAATTTATATATTCTCATATCAATTTCAATTGCGGTCCACCGAACAGATTTGGAATTATATTTGACCCACTAGTTGAAAAGGTTTCTCACCCCTGATCTAAAGAGTTCTGTAAATAATTGGCTTATATCTTTTTAATGGCGACCTTCCGTTAATATATTGAAATCAAATCAGCCCGTTGGTTTAACCTTCCAAAGTCGTTCGGGTCAATATGACCCGAAGCGCACATTCAAATCATCATAACTCTTCGAGAAAAAATCGCAGAAATTTGATTTTAAAAACCTCCCTGGGGAATCACGAAATACACAATCTGTAGTACCAGGCAACTTCCTGTGACCACCGGAAGTGCTCCCTTAAAAAAATCCGTAATTAGGCTGTTCGGGTCTATATGACCCGAGAGTTTGCGTAAGTTCCCCTGGCCGCAAATATTGACCGATTTCTATGAATTTTAATTCATTATTTAGATAATTTATTCTAGTTTCTCAATATTAAAAAATAAAGTCGAAATATTTTACGAAATCACCGGTAGCTGATTCCGAATGAAAAAAGTCCCGAAAAAGAGCTCTTTTTAGAATGCCTATAACTTGAGACAGGTTTCAAATATTGCGCTGATTTTATAATAATTGGAATTGTCAAGAATAAATCTATCCATGGATGTATAATTTTTTGGTGGTCCAAAGGAAGTTTTGGTCGCTATCCCGGAACTTCCGGTAGAAAAAATTCTTACTTCAAAAAAGTCACCCAATTTTGGCTTTGCATTGCTGTATCTCGGTTACCAATGGATCGATTCTCTAAATTCAAATTTTAGTTTTTTTTCGTTAACTTTATTATTATTTTCGTAGAACATAGTTGGTTCCTAAACAATCTCAGTTGCTAAGTATATGGTAATGAAAGTCACATCTTTTTTGTCATTTTTCAAACTCCCCCTCGTGTCGGTTGGTTTACGCGATTTTGTTAGCGTGATTTCTCTAAAATTTGAACTCAAATTGGTCACTTTTTATATACCTAGAGATTCATTAGAATCTCCTCTTTCGATTGACATACATTTTGTGTGGTGTTTTGAAAATTTGTAGCAACGTTTTTCGAATTTACTGAAAGCTGCCAGATTTCAACCAGTTTGGTCCACGTTTTCAACAGGTTGGTGTACAAATCTCGCACTCCTCACGTAGCCGCGGGAGAAACAAATCCTGTAGCTCTCTTTTTGTCGCTCACCAAATCTACCACCCAACCCTGCAGCAGGAGGAACTGCCGTCTCGCCGCGTGGTTTGTTGATTGATTGTGCTGATGCTGATGCCTCTTTGCGTAGTAAATGTTTTGATTTTAAAATAGAGAAAGATTTTTTTCCAAATTGAAATAAGCTTCTTGAATCTTTTTAGATATTTTATCATTAGAATTCTTCAGTTATACATTTGTTTTGAATGGTATTATGATTATTTTCTGAATTTTCTGAATTTTAGAACTCTTCAGTGATACATTTGATTTGAATGTTATCATGATTCTTTTCTTTTATTTAAAGCAGTGTCTACTGCAGGAGACACAAAATCTATGATTCAAGTAACGAATATTCGGCAATTTCAATCAGAAACTTTAATCAGAAATCGGAATTTGAATCGGAATCTGAGATTAGAATCTGAAATTTGAAACTGAATCCGAAATCCAAATCTGAATCTGAAATCTGAATCTGAAATCTGAATCTGAAATCTGAATCTGAAATCTGAATCTGAAATCTGAATCTGAAATCTGAATCTGAAATCTGAATCTGAAATCTGAATCTGAAATCTGAATCTGAAATCTGAATCTGAAATCTGAATCTGAAATCTGAACCTGAAATCTGAATCTGAAATCTGAATCTGAAATCTGAATCTGAAATCTGAATCTGAAATCTGAATCTGAAATCTGAAATCTGAATCTGAAATCGGATCTTGAAATTTAAATCTGACATCTGAATCTGAAATCTGAAATGTGCAATCTGAAATCTGTAATCTGAATCTGAAATCATGGACGTGAACTTTAGAAATGTTGCCCATCCTTAAAATATTATATCAAAAAAGATTCAAGCAATTCCTACAACAATAAAGCATTCATTTCGTTATCAGCATCAGCACAATCAATCAACAAACCACGCGGCGAGACGGCAGTTCCTCCTGCTGCAGGGTTGGGTGGTAGATTTGGAGAGCGACAAAAAGAGAGCTACAGGATTTGTTTCTCCCGCGGCTACGTGAGGGGTGCGAGATTTGTACACCAACCTGTTGAAAACGTGGACCAAACTGGTTGAAATCTGGCAGCTTTCAGTAAATTCGAAAAACGTTGCTACAAATTTTCAAAACCCCACACAAAATGCATGTCAATCGAAAGAGGAGATTCTAATGAATCTCTAGGTATATAAAAAGTGACCAATTTGAGTTCAAATTTTAGAGAAATCACGCTAACAAAATCGCGTAAACCAACCGACACGAGGGGGAGTTTGAAAAATGACAAAAAAGATGTGACTTTCATTACCATATACTTAACAACTGAGATTGTTTAGGAACCAACTATGTTCTACGAAAATAATAATAAAGTTAACGAAAAAAAACTAAAATTTGAATTTAGAGAATCGATCCATTGGTAACCGAGATACAGCAATGCAAAGCCAAAATTGGGTGACTTTTTTGAAGTACGAATTTTTTCTACCGGAAGTTCCGGGATAGCGGCCAAAACTTCCTTTGGACCACCAAAAAATTATACATCCATGGATAGATTTATTCTTGACAATTCCAATTATTATAAAATCAGCGCAATATTTGGAACCTGTCTCAAGTTATAGGCATTTCAAAAAGAGCTCTTTTTCGGGACTTTTTTCATTCGGAATCAGCTACCGGTGATTTCGTAGAATATTTCGACTTTATTTTTCAATATTGAGAAACTAGAATAAATTATCTAAACAATGAATTAAAATTCATAGAAATCGGTCAATATTTGCGGCCAGGAGAAAGTACGTAAACTGCAGGTCAAATTTATCAAAAATAGATTTGTACGGAAATTTTGCGAACGGCTTTGGAAGGTTAAAATGTTCCTTACCCTCTGAGTTAGAAAAATGTCGAACTTGAGCCAGATTTCTTCAAAAAAAGTTTAACGCTAAGTATTTAATACTTTCTACTACACGTATTCTCACAGTCGGGCGAATTCAGAACGATTTAAAAAAAAATTTAAAAATGCAAATCTGAACAAAATCAACAAAATCAGAACAAACATTCATAAGAAAAAAGAAAAAAATACTTAAAATTTAAAGTATTCTTTGAATCACAACACACTGTAAAAACCGTACCTAAGGATTAAACAAAAATTCATATTCGTTTTGTAAATTTTAAATCGTTTTTGAACACAACATTTTGAAATTTCCATAGTGAAATTTGAGTTTATTATTTGATTTGGCAAATAATCTTAATAAACCCGTGCAAATTCGGGAAATTTTAAACAATATCTGGGCATCCCAGCTAGATTTGTCTTATCTCGTGTTTTATATTTGGTTTATGGGAAAAAAATATCTGGAATACACGATTGTCAAAGTATAAAGCGAAACTTGACAGCATTCTCCTGTAGGGTCTACAGAGAAAGAAATACGGATATAAATTAGCTGTTATACTGAAGCCAAAAGTATTTAATAACTGTGTAGCTTTTTAAACATTACTTTTTAAAAATTTCATAAATGATTCAAAATCAATTGAAAATATGATAAGTGAGGATTTTTTCTTATTATCTGATGGTTTGGCCTGGGGTTCTTAAGATCTTCCTCAAAATTGAAAATTTGATTATTTTTTTCTACTTAAACACACATGTTCCTATTTTTGACAGACTTCTAACTGTCGTGCCCATCACACAATTTCTCGGACACTTCCTAAAATTTCCTTCACATAACTTAACGACATCTTACTTCCTGTCTACAGCGCCATTGTCGTGCCCATCACACAATTTCTCGGACACTTCCTAAAATTTCCTTCACATAACTTAACGACATCTTACTTCCTACAAATTCGTCAAAAGAATGACGCGCATTTCGCGTCGTGGGCACGACACTAACCTTTCTATTTTTCTAGTTAGATTCGGCTAGTTTTTTTTTTTGTAATGAAAATTAAACTATATTCCAAAGCTACAAAACTCTGTTATTTTTTATCTGAAATCATAAAAAAGCATTACAAAACGCATTGAAATATAAGCAGCTTTCCAAATAAAATATTAGAAAAATTTTTAGTAATGACATTGAACATGAAAATTATAAATAAGATAGGGACTGAAAGCTTCTATTATTGGCATTAACTTTACAATGAACTTTGATTGAAAAGTTAATGTACACAGTAGGGCTAGGTGGGGTAATTATGAACAAAATTTCTTCATTTGGCACACTTACAGCCACCATATGTTAATTTCTTATCGCAAACTTTGAAAAGCTACCAACAATGAATGTTTCCGTGCTCTTCATCATTCTGTAGAACAACTTTTGTTTTTTGGTCGCAACCTCTGTCCTTGGGACGTCTGTTCATAATTACCCCGTCTGTTCATATTTACCCCACTCTCTAGGGGGTAATTATGAACACGGATTACGAACTTGGTAAAATTTTTTTGAAAAGTATTAGTAGTTATACGTTACATTTATCCATAGTAAGCAGTGTATGGTGATTTTTTACTTAAAAAAATATGTTCATAATTACCCCAAACTCTGTTCATATTTACCCCGAGACTTGTCCAATATGATTCATATATTGTCAGAAAATCTCAATTCAACACCAAATAATGAATATAATTAGCAGTAACAAGAAAATGGGTTGTTTTATAAAAACTCAATCCAATTCATGTAAAAAACTTGCAAAATAAACAAATTTAATCAAAATTAAGATATAAAACAATAGAAAAATAACTATTTAGTGATTGATATTTTTCTATCTGTAGTTTCGAGAGTTTAATTTCTTTGTTGCATCTTTTAAGTTTTGGTTGGTTTTTTTCCGTTTCTTTACGTCTTTACAGAACATTTTATTTGATAGGACCTCTCAATTCGTGTGAAATTTTAGACGAGTTAGGCTACTCGATAGTTTTTACATCCGTTTAAAATGTCCTGCGCAGCAAACATCAAATCTTCACCAAAATGTTGTTTCACAAAAACACTTATTAAAATCTTCTTGGATCTGTGAACAGTCTTTTTTACAATTCTTGTCAGTTCTATATGATCGAAAGTTTTGAAAAATATTTACACTTATAAATTTTTTTATCAACTATCTGAAAGTTCACATTAGTAGTTCTATTCTTTCAAAAAAAAAATTGAAGTACTACCGAAGTTTTCCTCAACAAACTTAAAGAGAAAATCTTCAACCAAAAGAGGTTCATTTTGCACCAAATTAAAAAAAAATATTCGAACAAATTAACATTGAAAAAAGTATCTAACAGGTATCAGAAAAGGGGTAGGCTTAAATTAATATTGAAAAAAGTATCTAAGTAAAAAATTAGACTGCAAGAAAATAGATTTTTCCGGATTTAACACATAAAAAATATTTTTTGCTGTAATTCTAATGTTCTGAATAGCAGCACGTTTTCAAAACATTCAGGAAAATTGATCTTTGCTTTGTGGACTTATTCACCAATTGAATTTATCAAAGTTTTTCATATATTTTACTGTTGCCACAGAGATTTAAGGTTCATAGTAATGTTAAATTTCACACAGTTATGAATAAAAGCTCGATCAGCAAACCTTTTGTAAGCAAAGGGGAATTTAATTTTTAGTCAAATTAAACATTTCTGGTTTATAACCTTATTGTTTATCAATTACCAAAAAACCTGGTGTTGGTATTACCAGTAAAACTATTGACTGCCTTTTTTATCAACGAAAATCGAGTTTTCATCACTATTTATTTGAATAAAATTAAGACTTGTTTAAATTTGGTTACAGATTGAGCTTTTTTCAAAATTTCTGTTCTATTCACTTTTTTCCACTTTTGAAACTTTATTTTCAGTTAAAAAAAAATGGGGTTCAAAAGTTTTTGCAAAGGCTGAAAAGAACTGGTAGAGCTTTTTTCTAAATCCGAATCTCCATTTTGGAAAAAAAAATCAATTTCTCGAAAATTCAAAACTCAACACATTGTTGACCTAATTTAATTATGAAATTTATTGAATTTGGTCCAGTGGATTCTGGGGTATAAACGCCGAGTGTTTATGTTTCCCGGCTAAGTTTTCTTCACGGTCGTTAATATGTTAAGATGTTATAGAAAGGGGAGGGGGGAGTAGTTTTTTAAGAAATTTCTTACAAGGGGAGGAGGGGGAAAGGGGTCTGGAAATGCTTGGATAATTAGTGAATGGCCCCCTGAGTTGGTGAATAAATCATTTGACCATTAAAAAGCATTAGAAATGTCAGGAAAGGCATAAGAAGATGTGTTCATAATTACCCCGTAGGACGGAAACTATGGGGTAAATATGAACACTCATCTGTGAACCAGTGCGAATAAAATTTTTCAAAACTTCTTCAAAATCCAGACAAAGCATCATAAACTGCATGTAAAACAGTGGATAACAATATTCTAGCAGGATTTCCTATGATCTGATATTCAAAACATTGAACACTGTCCGAAACGATTTCCGTTTCACGAGGTAATGGTTTTTTAAAACATCTGAAATGATATCATTATGATTTGAAAACAGATCGGAAACACCTTACAGCTATCAATCGGATGTTAAACTACCACTTTTGGAACTTTTGATGTTCATTCATCCCCCACAGCAACGCGTATGGCACTTGTTCGGAATTACCCCGTGTTCATAATTACCCCACTTGACCCTATATGACATGACACTTCCATTATTGGTACTATAACATTAACAATATGATACTTGAATTGTTGGTTGAAACTTGAAGTCAGTTTTGCTGCAAACACTCTACAAAGCACGAAAAAAGGTGTTTTTTACCTGCCTTGATAAGTATTTTCGATCCTACGTTCTTAGAAGCGCGCGCTACCTGCATATGAGAGTGCAATTAGTCGGCCATTGTGTGTTTTCGATGCTAAAAAGAGATTTACTGTCATTATTTCTTTCATAACTCTTTAAGGAATAAACAATTGACCTACTTTGGTTTCTTCAGATGAAAGTTGCATCAAAAATTGAGCTCAACAATTGTTTTTTTTTTGCTGAATACTCGCTACTTTTGGACTCCATTCAAAGCTTATTTATATGGTTCAATGTTTAGAGGCATGACTTTAATTTTTTTAATTTTTTATTTGGAAAGCTGCTAAAATTTCATATGTTTAGAAATGCTATTTCATGCTTTCTGATAAAAAAAAACAGAGGTATGAAGCTTTGAAATATGGTTTTATTTTATTTAAAAAAAATCAAACTGAATCTATCTCGAAAAATAGAAATGATAGAAATCTGAGAAAATACATATGTTCTTAAGTCGAAAAATGAATCTAATTTCAATTTTGGGGAAGATCTGAAAACCTCCGGCGCAAATTGTCAGAGATTATAAACAAATTTTCGTATGCAAATTGTATCCAAGCTCAATTCTTCCACCACTTGATGAAATAAAAAACTTAGCCAGCCTCGTAGAATTGCCGAGTTGTTTAACTCTGTCGAGTACTGATAAAATCAAGTTTTGCGAAGAGTTGCAAATTATATGCAAATTTCGAAAAGTTTTCTAAAACTCCATTCAAAAACTACAAAAACAAATGACCAAAAATGGATGACTATGCCAATAACTGGAAATTTGTGATTTTTCGTGTACTGTACATTTGCAAAAAAAAACACTGTCTAATAGTAGATTTATCGGAATTGAATCGCATATAGTACTATTTTTGTCCTAATAATGTTTTTTTTAAACCCCACATTGAATTTGGCATACAACTGCCCAGAAACGGACAAACACATTGGAACTGATCTGAACATTAACTCATGATGGTGCTGATTCAAAAATAAGTCGTTCTTTCTAACCATTTTATCGGACACATCCCCAAACAAATATCCGAATGAACAGAAACAGGACTAAACTTTCAAACACATTCGTGACTGAGGTCACTTGCAGTTGACATCCTAGAATGACAAAAAAAAGCACAAAGAAGGGCAACGGGATGTTGGAGAGGAAACATAGACAATGGTGTTGTTTTTTACACTCCATATCCCCACAAATATCAAAATGCAATCTAGATAAAGTGATTTTATGGCAGCTTTTCCGGCGACTTGCACATTTTCCGTCCCTCTCTGTCTCTCTCTAGCTGCAAATCGAAATCGAAACAAAAAAATGGCGAAAACATCTGCTCTTTGCTGGTTCATTGTGGCGACATTGAGGGCAGCCCGGGCTGGGATTTTTCACACTCCAAAAGTGTCACAAAGCTCGGAAGACGGGAAGTGTCACTTGGTTTGACATCAGTTTGTCTTCACTGGGGGCCACTTTAGGGGTCTTATCTGGAGAATTTTCCCCACGAATGAAAAACTCCAGGGTGAGTTTATTGGGTGATGAAAAGATTCATTGTTAGATGGGACAAGTAAGTGATTTTGGTTGGTTAAAGTTTTATATGGACACTATTCAATCATTTTATTTTATTGAATAGGATAGGATAGGATTGAATCCGAAGCTTTGAAAATCAATTTAAACCATCTTCAATCCTTCAATTTGTATATGAGAAATCAATAAATCTTTTTAAAACGTAGTTGAATTGGAAATTAAGATTGTCAGGGCTCATCAAGACGCCGAAAGATAATTCTCAATTTGAACGAAAGGACAATCAGAGGTGTGTCAGTTTGAGGGATACATCTGTTTCTGGGGCCATTCATCATCCTCAGCCAGCAGTGATGCTGAACGAAGCCGAGCAACTCTATTCAATTCCGACAGCACGTGGGACACCGCAAAAGAGGCACAAACCTCAATCACCGACACTATAAATCATCTAACACAACTGCCAGTCAAATCGCTTTGTTTCGTTTTGTCCCTTGTCGTCTTATGAGTGAATACTGAGATTAGATGTTTGCTCTAACTTTTTCAATTAGAGAAAAAACAATTCAAAAAATTGTTAAAAACAATCCCAAAGTGACATTGAACTCATCATATTTCTTTAGACCACTCTATCAACTTAAAACTGCTTCAGTTCCTGAAACCTTACTACAAAAAAAACTCAAAATTGGAACAAAATATCTAAATTACAATAATTATTTTTTCAGTCACAGGTGGATGATTCCGACTATGCTTACACAAATGCACACCTAGTTAAATTTAAGTTTTGTTTATTTACTAAACTGCATTAAATGGTTTAAAATTTGAACTTACAGATTCTCCTAACGCTATGATCATTTAGCATCCAGGCACTTTATCTCGGTGATAGCTATGTTACTTTAGCTCGGATATGCAAAATTAGCAACGTTGGGTTGATTATAAAAAGAACTACCTTGCCTATTTTTTCATATTTTTAAATTCACGTGTGTTTGAGATATTTACGATGCAAAAAGACATGATAAAAATGAAGAGCTGTTGATTTTATTTTTTGAATTATTTTCTTGGCCCAAATAGTTATGAAGTATAAGAAGCCACTCTAACTAGGATGCTCACGAAGTTCAAACCAAGAATCGTAGTGAAACCCTTGATCTCAACTATGGTAAAAAGACTATGGTTATAGGGGATAACTGAATGAAGACCCCATTGCTATGCATTTTATCCATTTCCGGCAGGCAAAAAGTGTTGCCTGTCTAGTTGACACATAGCAAATAACTAAAAATGAGCAGTTCTATGGATCGCAATCTGCGCAGCCAGTTTTTACGTAATGTGACAGATGTGTTCTGAAGGACAATGAAATATATGTTAAAACCGAATTTAAAAGATCAAATTCTTCGAAATGCCTTTTTATGAAATGGTTCCAACCAGATTCCAATTAGTCTTTACAGGTGAGATTATAAAAAATATCATGATTTTGCGAAGGTTCTGTTTCTGTGGTAAAAATAATAGATCAATACATGACTGAAAACAGTGTGCAAAGAAAAACAAAAAAGATTTTATAATAACTAAAAATAGAGTTTTTCTTGAAATCAACGGTAAATTATTATTTTTTTTTTCATTTCCTTTCTATAGAGTTTTTTGATCAAATGAACAGTTTTTAAAATACACATGTTTGTAACTGCCCAGATTCTAAATGATCATAGCTTTACTAAAAACTGTAGACGATGGATATCTTACTAAGATGAGTTCAATAATACTGACAGACTATTTTTTTCAAAATAATATATGAATATTTAGTTGGCAAATGATGCATAGTTGTTGAGTACCAAAACAAAAATCAGCATTTTTTGTGGGAAACTTCATATTTTATTATCAACCCAAATCCGAAGCTAAATAAATAAGGAAATTCGAGATTTGGTGGCACATAAATCAAAGATCCTCATGAAAAAAATTCTTAGTAGTACCTGACTGAATTCTTAAAATCTTTAATTTTGTATCATTGCTTTTTTTATGGACGCACCCTGAAAGCCCTGGAAAAATATTCTTTATCAGACCTTGATTGTCAATTTGACATTTCTCGCTTGAAGCCGCTGTATATCTCTGGCTTTTCATCAGATTTTTAAATAATTTATAGTTTTAGAAACCTCGTTATGTAACTCAAATGTGTTTTACAGAAAATTTCAACAACAATATCTCAGTTATCCGTTAATAAAAGTCTGAGAAAAAAAATTTAAAAAAAACATGCTCTGAAAAAAACTGTAGATCAGCTACAGAATGCTCAAAAAAAAATTTGACTAAGTGTACAAGAAATTTGAAGTAAGAAGCTATACGTTGCACATAAGGATATACTTTTGAAATTTTTAACATCATGACCAAAAAATGTAAACAGGTGGTATAAAACCGTACTTTTTAATCAATGAGTCATCAAAACTGTTAAAGTCACACCAGATATTTTTTTGAAAAGAGGATTGGAAAGATGACGTTATTTGGTTCATTTTTGAATATTTAGATTTCCAAAACACCAAACAATGAATTTTAGACGAATGTTCAAAATAAACAATTTTTAAGGTCTTCTTGCACTAAAAGTAAACTTTGCTCTGGATTTTGAGTCTATTAACGTAAAATTTCCGCAATAAATTTATTCTCACCAGAAAGCGTGACAAAAAGTTCAAAAAAACAGTAACCTTTGAAAATTCGTCAAAAATTCTGTGTTTCGCATTTTTCAAATCTAAAGATGCAAAAATATGCCAAATTACCATAATTGTTCAATCCTCATTTCAAAATTTATCTGGTAAGAGTTTAAAGGAAAAGTTCGGTTTTTACACCACTTTTTTACATTTTTGTGACCATGATATTAAAAGATTTAAAAAAAATCCTTTTGTGCAACGAATAGCTTCTTACTTCAACTGTATTAGATATATCGTGATTTTTTTTAATTCCATATCTGAGCTACAGTGCACAATGGGGAAAAAGGTGTATAAACCGCGAAGTAATTCAATATCTTCCCTCCTACATAAAACAAATCTATAAAAGAGTACTTTCCTTTAGTGAAAATTTTCAGAGAAGCGATTAGACATTCAGACACTACTTAGACTTCAAAACTTTGAACAAAAATAGATCTATCTTATGTAATTTTTCCTGAAAAATCGAATGGAGGTTGTTTGAGTCACTGCACGTTTCGGAAAATAGAGCTATGGCTGTTTTTTCCTCAATTCCCCTATATTTTTCAGTTATTTAAGAGAAAAGCATGTTTGGTTTTTGAAATTTTCAACCAAATTTTAGAAAGTATCATTTGTGATTTTTTATTCCGAGAAATCCAATGAAGGCTGTTTGAATCACCGCAAGCTTCGAAAAATTGAGTTATGGCCGTTAAATCCTCAATTCCCCTACATTTTTCGAAATTTTAAAAGAACGCATGTTCGGACTTGAAAATTTTGAACCAAATGGGACGTATTTTGTGTGATTTTTTTTCGTGAAACCTAATAAAGGCTGTTTCAGCCAACGCACGCTTCGAAAAATGGATAAATGGTTGTTTTTATCCTCAATTCCCCAAACATTTTTGAATTATTTCAGAAAAAAAGCGGAATTCAAAATTTTTAACCAAATAAGATTTTTTTTCCGAGGAATCCAACGAAGCCTGTTTGAGCCACTACACGAATTGAAAAATGGAGCTATGGCTGTTTTAACCTCAATTTCCCAACATTTTTTTAAAAGTTCAGAAAAAGTAAGTTCGTACTTTAAAACATCGAACAAAATGGAACGAATCTTGTGTGATTTTTTCCAAGGAATCCAGCAAAGCCTATTTGAGCTACCGGACGTATTGGAAACAGGAATTATGGCTGTTTTACCCTCTATTCCCTTACATTTTCCAAATAGTCAGAAGAAGCATGATCTGACTAGAAAATTTAAAATCAAAGGAATCTTATCTTATGGGATTTTTTCCAAGGAATTCAATGAAGGCTGTTTGAGCCACCGCATGCTTCGGAAAATTGATATATAGCTGTTTTTAAAATGCATGTTCGAACTTAAAATTTTTAATTAGATGGTACGTATCTTGTGATAATTTTTCCGAGGTATCCAACGAAGCTTATTTGAGCCCCCACACGCATTGAAAACGGGAATTATGGCTGTGTTCCAACATTCTTGAATAAATTCGCATAATTGAGAGTAAAACAGCAATAACTCCATTTTCCAATCCGTGCGGTGGCTCAAATAGGCTTCGTTGGGTTCCTTGGAAAAAATCACACAAGATACGTCCCATTGGTTCAAAATTTTTAAGTCCGAACATGCTTTTTTTTTAAATTAATAGAAACATGCAGGGGAGTAGAGGGTAAAAACAGACATAACTCCATTTTCCGAAGCGTGTGGTGGCTCAAACAGCTTTTATTCGATTTCTCGGAAAATAAAACACAAGATATGTCCCATTTAGGGCAAAATTTTCAAGTCCAAACATGCTTTTTTTCTGAAATAATTAAAAAATGTAGGAGAAATGAGGGTAAAAACAGCCATAACTCCATTTTGTGAAGCGTGCGGTGACTGAAACAGCCATTATTGGATTTCTCGGAAAAAATTGCAAAAGCTATGTATTAGTGCTGAAAAAAAAATGTTTTATCTGACTATTTGAAAAATGTAAGGGAACTGAGGGTAAAACAGCTTTTACTCCTATTTCCAACGCGTGCGATAAGTCAAACAGGCTTCGTTGCATTCCTCGGAAAAAAATCACACAATATTCATCCCATTTGGTTAAACAAATTCAAGTCCGAACATGCCTTTTACTAAATATTTGAAAAATGTTTGGAAATCGAGAGTAAAACAGCCATAACTCCATTTTTTGAAGCGTGCGGTGGCTCAAACAGGCTTCATTGGATTCCTCGGAAAAAAAATACACAAGTTACGTCCCATACGTAGGAGGGAGGATATTGAATTTCTTCGCGATTTATACACTTTTTTCCACATTGTGCAGTGTTTTTCCGAAACATGTTTTATCAGATTTTTTTCATAGACTTTGAATAACGGAAAACTGAGCTCTAGTGGCTGAATATTGTCTTAGAAACATATTTGAGATACATTACGAGGTTAAATTTTGTTTAAGCCGGTTGAGAAACATCCCAAGCAACCAAAAGTCGCATATTTACTTTAATGAAGGCATTTAAAGTTACATATTGGCTGACAAAGAGAATCAACTGCCCAATTCCCTTTAGTAAGCTTTATGTACTCATTAATAAACTTGAAAGTTGCAAAAGTGATTAATATGTACGTTGTATGTGACTTGTTTTGCCTAATTCCCATAAGTGAACCATATGTACTCATTAACGAACTTAAAAGCTGCGAAAGTGATCTATACGTACGTTATACAGGACTTAAACCAAGTAACAATTTTAGCTTTATAATGGTCAGCAAAATTTCGTTTGGACTATAGCATTAATCTTCATAAAAAGCTAAAGCGCATTCTATAACATCACCTGGACTCTAATAAAGCTAAAATTAGGCTATTTGGCCCTACCCTAGAAACGTCATCATGACATATCATTGGTGGTCATCAATGTTGATCACCACAGCTTTTAAAAAGCTATTATTAAACATGTTAGGAATTTTTGGTTTTTTTTTCGATTCAGTGAGTTCTCGGAGTTTCATTTTTATTTTTTCCAGCAACCATAATGGTTGATGAATGATGATTGCATTATTCAGATATGATCTGGTAAAATTAATAGCTAAAAAAACAATGTTTTAACCATATTATGAGCCTCTTTTGTACTGCCAGTCAAGATTTTAGGTAAAATGTGTATGAAATAGTATCTTAAAGTAAATGCGCCTCGTCAAATCTGATGGTCAATCATGATGGAATTTATGGAAAATAGGCCTGAAAAAATATTTTCCAATGCTTGCATTGTGAATCCATCAACATGGCGTCATTTTGTGCCCTTCGATTTTGCAACCAACATGGCGTGAGTCAATTCAAAGTTTTATTATGGTTTAATGATGACCCCAAAAAAAGCTACGATTTGACGTTTCTCTCGCAAGCCAACCATTTACACGCTTAGGATAAGTTCCTCATTTCTGAGTTGTTAATCCTTAGTACAGTAAATGAGGACAGACATTTTAAATAAAAACGGATTGGTTGTTAATCACCCGTGGAATAAATCATGAGTTGAAGTCAAATTTCGTTGTCTGACGCCATCTTGAAATCCAAGATGGCGGCTTCCGCTGATCTTTAAAATGTTGTAAATGACTTAAAATCGCATAAAACCCTATCAATATTGGTATTGGGTGAAAGGGCTAAACGAGTAGAAGTCGAATTTCGCTATCAGAGGCCATCTTGAAAACCAAGATGGCGGCATCCGCTGAACTTTTAATGCTGTAAATGACAAAAAGTCGCATAAAACAACCACTATATGCACCCATAGAAGAGGTTGCAAAAATCCAATGCCTATTTAGCAAATCTCTGTGCCGATAATGCGCTGAAATGTGCACTATGCCGAAGACGATATGTTTGAAAAACCGTAACTGGCATAAGGACTCGGCTTCCAACCAAAATGATGCATGACCACTACATTCAAGCGAAACAAGAAAAACATTTTATGGGATTTCCTTCCTATTAGATAATTCATCCCAGAAACGAGAAAATAAAAACTAAAAACACGGCGCCGAATGGAGAGTCGAACTCACATTACCAGCTATATCGTCTTGCCAGCCCGACATCTGAGCTAGTGTACTGTTGAGCTTCATGCAGGACGAGGGATATTTGTCATAGGCTTTCTGCCACCGATCAATCACAAAAACGCACAACAGTGACTTCCCGGCGTTTGGCCTCCTTTCAAGGCATTCCTTTGTCTTCCGATGGAAACGGGAAAGGGAACGGGAGTGAAGGAAACGGGAAACCCATTGAATGAGAACTGTGATTTGCTTACTGCCTGCTATTACATACACACGCTACATATACACAGCTGCCAAAGCCGGGCAGCTTGGCCGGTGGAAGAAATATTTTTGTTGTTGCTTTTGCTGTTTGCCGGCGGATTGAATTCAAGGAATGTTTTTTTTTGTTGCTTTTACTACATACACACGCACAGCTTGGCCGTGGTTGTTTGAAGGGGATTGAATTGAAGGAATGTTTTTGTTGTTGCTTTTGCTACATACACA
Source organism: Uranotaenia lowii (assembly GCF_029784155.1). Taxonomy (NCBI): domain Eukaryota; kingdom Metazoa; phylum Arthropoda; class Insecta; order Diptera; family Culicidae; genus Uranotaenia; species Uranotaenia lowii. The sequence goes on along the minus strand of NC_073692.1, from coordinate 159,946,609 downwards.
CGCACAGCTTAGCCGTGGTTGTTTGCCGGTGGATCGAATTGAAGGAATATTTTTGTTGTTGCTTTTGCTACACACGCACAGTGCTCGGTTTGCTGGCTGCCTGGTGTTGGCCGGTATTTATTTCTATCCTTCTTCGTCTTGTGATGCGATAGGGAGGGACGTGAATTCGTTTTTATTTTGTTTCTTTCAGACATACGCAATTCGGTTAACTTGGGAGGTTAATGCCGGTGGGAGCAAACCGAATCAGCACCGGTCGCGTTATCTTCTTGTACCAATGATGCCGCCATTGGCACAGAGGCTGAATTGTGGGTGTGGGTATTGGTTGAATGGGCTAAACTAGAAGAAGCCGATTTTTTTCTTTTCGACGCCATCTTGAAATCCAAGATGGCGTCTTCCACTGAACTTTGAAATGCTGTTAGTCACTGTGAATCGCATGAAAGGCCCACAATATTGGTATTTGGTGAAAGGGCTAATCTAGAAGAAGTCGAATTTCGCTATCGGACGTCAACTTGAAATCCAAGATGGCGGCTTCCACTAAACCCTGAAATGCTGTTAATCACTGAAAATCGCATGAAACTTCCACAATATGGGTATAAGTTGTAAAGGATCAACGAGTAGAATACAAATTTCGCTATCAGGCGTCATCTTGAAATCCAAGATTTCGGCTTCCACTGAACTATAAAATGATTGAAATCATTGAAAGTCAGTTGAAACTCCACAATATGGTCATTGGGTAAAATTGCTTAATCAGTTTAAGTGGAATTTCTCTATCAGATCATCTTGAAATCAAAGATGGCGACTTTCGCTGAACCTTAAAATGCTGCAAATAACTAAAAATAGCATGAAACCCCCACAATATGGGTATTGGCTAAAGGGCTAACCTAGAAGAAGTCAAATTTTGCTATCAGGTGCATCTCGAAATCCAAGATGGCGGCTTTCACTGAACTTTAAAATGCTGTTAAACACTGAAAATTGCATGAAACTCCGCACGAAAGCTTCACAGGGATAAACTAGAAGAACCAGACCCTGATTGTTTTTGGCAACCTGCTCGATCATTTTGTGTTGTCAAAACGAACGATTTTTTTCCCAACTTTGTTTTTACTTAGTACTACATTTTTTATCATGTTTTTGATGCATTTAGTACTTTTCGTGTTTTGTCGATAGTTTCTGTTTTTTGCCATATTTGTTATTTATGTAATTGTAATATGTCTATCATGCTAATATGTCTAAATTGCATTGGTCCTATTATAGCGAAAACTATAAAGTAATGTTGTTTCTGTTATTTGTTTGGTTTAGGGACATGTGCCAAAATCGGATGTTGCCAAAATCGAATGTTGCCAAAAGCGATCTGGGTCTGTATTGTGGTTGTTTTGTGCGATTTTGAGTCACTTACAGCATTTCAGAGTAAAGCGAAAAGAGAAAATCTACTACTCGTTTAGCCCTTTCACACAATACCAATATTGTTGGGGTTTCATACGATTATAAGTCATATAAAACATTTTAAAAGTTCAGCGGAAGCCGCCATCTTGAATTTAGATGGCGTCAAATAACGAAATTCGACTTTTACTGGTTCATCTCTTTCAACTAATACAAATATTGTAAGGGTTTGAGGTGATTTTCAGTCATTTACAGTATTTTCAAGTTGAGTGGTAGCCGCTATCTTGGAATTTAATATGGCGACGGACAACGAAATTCGACTTCTACTCGTTTATTACCTTCACCTAATAACAATATTGTGAAGGTTTCATAGTATTCTCAGTTATTTACAACTTTGAAAATAAAAGCAGAAGCCGCCATCGTGTATTAATGATGGCGTCAAGCAACAAATTTTGTTCCTCCTATTTGAACCCTTTCACTCAATACTCATATTGTAGAGTTATTCATTCCACTTCCGGTGATTCGATGTTTTCATAGATTTTTATAATTTTTTATCATTTTAACTCAAAATCAACACACAGAACTTATCAAAAATGTGTAAAAATGGGAATTCCAATTCAAATATGTGCTATCTAATCTGAACGTGTCCTGTTTTGACATCTTGATCGAGAACTGTCACTAAGTTTTATGGCGGTTTAATAATCAGGCACTGAGTGCTGTTATAGAACATGCAAAAGAAAGCTTGGACCAAACTTCTAAGTTTGTGTTTTATTATAGATAGTTTAAACATAGCATTCCTAACTCTTCCTAAATAACTAAAACAGTATGTTTAATGAAAGATTTATGAACGTTTTCAAAACTATCTGAAAACAGATGGTCGATTCAAGAATATAAGCATTTTGCATGACCATAATAAAACCGTCATAAAACGAGCTGCACAAAAAAGCCATAATAAAACCATAATAAAACATCGAAATGCTAGTTAGCTTGATCTGTGTTACTTGAAAAGTAATATAAAGGGCATAAAAATGCTCAAACGGGTATTAATAATTCACAAAAAGTGCATTGATGTGCTTTCAAAATCAAATCACCTCTTCGAGTTTTAGTTTCAGTTAGAACAACATCTAGGCATGGTCTCGTGGTAGCGTGTTCGATTCTCACCACGAAGGTCGGGGTTCGATTCCCAAGCCGGGCAAGTTTTTTTCAATAAGTAATTTTGTACTTGAGTGACCATTCTGATGCGATGTATGTAGGAAATGTAGGAAAGAAGCAATTGAGCAATCGGTCGAGTTTAAAATCCGGCGCGTGGCATCATGGCGGCACCGGTACAGAACACAGTAAATAATCAAGAGAAGGTGATATGAACCGAAGCCAACGGGTTCAGTTGAGATAGAGAGAGATTTTTTGCTCATTTTACGATTTTTCGGAAGTTGAATTAAGGGGCCACTGGAAGCGGAATAGAAGATCATAAAGACTTGTTTTGGAACTTGAAAGTATCAATAAGAACTTGAATTTTGAGCTGCATAGAACGTACTTCGTATTAATGATGGGGCTGAGTAAGCGTATTTGTACTTGTTTTATGGGACTTTTGGTTGCTTGGGATGACAAGATGCTTTTTGAATAGATTTTTGAGATAGCATCCAATGAATAAGTTTTTCGATTTAAATTTTCGGGCAACACGTGCGCCATTTATAATTTATACTCTATGCAACTTTTTTTCAAATCAAGGCTATTTTTGATTTCGTTTTCTGTTTCCTGAAGCTTGACCTTCAAAATAATTCAAAATTTTTTATTTGGTCGAAATCATAACGAATTGAGCTGTTGGTCCTCCTTCGGCACAAAATAACAAACATACTTGACTTTTTATCACCTCATCACAGTTTATGCGTAATGACACGATTCGAAATCTTAAACTTTTTGGAACCTTTTGATATACTTTGCAAAGAAAAAAGTAGCATTTTGAGGCATTTTTGTAAATTTAGCCATTCATCGAGTCAATCGATATGATACACTAAGTGATTTGAGGTTTCCACAGATCATTAGCCTCCTTAAGTACTAGAAATCCAATTTTCTTATTTTTCTTCTTTTTTATCTCTTGAAAATACAGGCGAAACTTGTCAACGAAAAATGTCTGGCTGGAAACCTGCCAGGTTACCGCAAAATAGTTCGTTATGCTGTCCAATATGAAATTTTTAAAAATATCTCTCCAATAGCGGTCCAAATATTTTGCGCACGATTTGATAACCGGATTTTGTTTATTTTACCGGTGGGCAGCATTTCTACCTTGTAGAAATGGAGTCAGGCTTGTGCGTTAGTCAACTTGATGAACCAGTCAGAAAAATTTGGCTTTTTTATTGCTTCCTCTATTGATATTTTTGGGTAGTGCTTGAAAATACCTCTCACCTTCATGGAATCAATTATCTTCACTTTTATTCAAATTTTAGCTCAGTACTGGATCCTCTAGGACTTTTTTAACGATTGTCTATGGAAACTTCAGTCAAATAGTTGATTTCAAGCTGTTTTCACTTCTCCCACAGGGACTTTCCTGGATTATTCTCGATCCTGTCCAATAAAAATTTGCCAATGAATTATTGTGTTGTATAGTTGTATTATATCTCAAAAAACCACTTGACAAATTATACACGTACACATTACATTAGGTAGCTTCACTGAAAATTTGATCAATGCTTTCAAATGTTATTCACAAAACAAAGTGTTGAATTTTTTCGAATACACTCCTTAATCATTTTAAGAACTCTGGCCAAATGGCCAAATATCTTAAAAATCATTCGTTTAATCTTAATATTTTCTATGAAGGAAATGAAGGCAATCTTATGATAGTTCATGAAAAATGTGAGAAAATTTTTTTTATCGTTTTTTGTAAGAATAAAAACTACTTTTTTCTTGGTACCGCCGGCGCACAGCTTTTTCAGTTATGATATTGATCAGTTTTTCAAACTTATACTTGGTGCACATATGCGGTAACGACGCGAAAACTGCAAGTATTTGTAAACCGCTGCCTGCGGAATATCATCCGCGCTTGGTGGCCTGGCAACTGGATCTCGAATGAGGAACTACATCGCCGGTGTCATCAAAAGGCGCTAGAAATCGAGATTCGGGAACGTAAGTGGAGATGGATTGGGCACACGCTGCGAAGAGATGAAAACGAGATTTGCAGAGAGGCGCTAGATTGGAATCCAGAAGGTCATCGAAGAAGAGGCAGACCCAGAAATTCGTGGCGGCGAAGCCTAGTCGCTGAAATCCGAACTGTCGACGAGAATCTTGACTGGGACCAGATGAAGACGCTGGCTCCGGATCGTCAACAGTGGAGGTCTTTTACCACGGCCCTATGCACCGGAGGATCGGCGCGGGATAATTAAGTAAAAGTTTTCATCTCAAATATCTCAAGCGAAAATTTTGAATTAAAAGAAAAGGTTGGATAGTACTTTTTACAGGCAGCAAAGTGCTGTCTAAATTTTGAATGTCGGATTACTAGTAAATGAGCTATCAGCAAAAAAAGTGTCCCATTTCTAAAAGAACTAAGCTTTATTCGAAAAACCATACATCACGGAATCTTTAAGCATAATTTCTCGAAATGATCTTGAAACTATGAATGTGTCAGCTCAGTGGCACGATACTAGAGATGTATCGAATAGTGGTATTCGGCGAACGGCCGAATACCGAATATTGACCTTTTCAACTATTCAGCCAAACGAATATTCGGCCGAATATTCGACCGAATATTCGGTCGAATGTTTTATTGATTTAAAAAAAGAAACTTAAGCGCTTATTTCAGTGCTTTCTATTTCTTCCATATTAATACCCTTCATGTTTTTCAGTCGATAATTTTCAACCAGATGATATTATCGGATGATGTATTATTAGATATTTTTTAAGTAGAGGTCTTTCAGATTTTTAAAATGTCACCAATAACTGAAAACTGAAAAGACATCAGATGACTCGTCGCTTCTAGGGCGTTTATCACCAAAGAGGTTGCGTTCCTGTGAAATCTGGGATAAAACGTGTCGAAACAGATCCCAAGCTTTTTGAAATTGCTTCTATGGTATTGAATTAGATGAAGGTCGAATTTGAGCAAGATATCTTCAAAATAGTTGTTGAAAAAATAGATGATCTTTAACCTGAATCATACCATACTTTCAACCATACGTATCCACACGGTCAGGCATTCAGGACGATTTTTGAAAAAAAAATAAATTAAAAAGTGCAAAATTGATGTACATTTTTAAATATTTGAAAAATCGTTATTAAACACAAAATTTAAAAATTTTTAAAGAGGATTTTGAGTTGTTCATTTGATTAAGCAAATAATCTGAATAAGCCCGAGCAAAACTCAGAAAATTTTAAACAATATCTGGACATCCCGGCCAGATTTGACTTATATGGTTTCTTTACTGGATTTATGAGCAAGCCAGAAAATATCCAGAAAATCTGGAATAAACTATAATCAAAGTTTAAAACGATACCGTTCAGCATTCTCCTGCACGATCTTTAGTGAAAGATTCTCGGATACACCTTAGATGTTTTACTGAAACCATGTTTTTCCTTTTTTATAGGAATTTAACGCACTTAAAGTCATTCTTCCTCGTAAATAACTGCTGAAACCATAAGTTTTCAATGATTGTGTAGCTTTTACAACATTACTTTTGGATATTTTATAAATTGTCCGAAAAAAATTGAAACATTTACAAGACTGTAGTAGATATTCGGCCTATTCGGCCTATTCGGCCTATTCGGCCGAATACTTAGCTCAACTATTCGGTGAGCCGAATATTCGGCTTAACGGTTTTTCGGCGGTATTCGGCGCCGAATATTCGGCCGACCGAATATTCGGTACATCTCTACACGATACTCTTTGACTTCGTCTCAGAGTCGGGGAACCACAGGGAAATTGGTGGGGCTACGCGTTCAACGGTACAGCAAAGGCTCGTTTGTCTTGTTTCATCAAAATATATAAAACTGTTTGTAGTAAAACGATTAGTTTATTGAACGAAAATAAAGAACTTCTTCAATTTTTATTGTGTATTTTCTGTAAAGTGTAGTGTGTGGGTGTATGCAATTTCCACTTATCTTTTTGCTTATCTCGCTGCTGGTTCTCTGCTGCTGCTTGCTGGATGCTGATTTCTGTGGTAGCTACTGCTGATGTTAATCAGCGGTGATGCGTTGATCCGACCGCCGAACAAAATGGTGGCTTACAAGAGTCAGTCTTCTAAGGGATTGTAATGACCCTGACATGGAGTGGGGGGATGAGGTTCATACAGGCGCTTCCTTCTTAGACGCAATCGACTTACCCAGGCTAACCTGATTGGTAGTATCGAGAAGGGCCCTCCTTGGGAATTAGAATCGGGTCTTCCCCGATCCGACGGGAAATCCTTCTTAACGGTTTATGGCCCGCAGACCAGAGAATCTCGATGATCTTTGACGGGTTAGACGTAGTGGGCTACTAGACTCACTAGGCCGAGGAGTGTGATCGGGAGCTGCTCGAACAGCGAGAAAGATTTTTAAACGTACGTAAAAAAGGTCCTATGAAAGGAAATTTAGGAGGTAAGTATTGACCACTCATATTAGGGCAGGCTTAACCATACCTGAATAATTGATATTTTTTATGAATTCTATCGGGTTTTCATTGCTTAAAATAGAAGTTTACTGTAGGCCCGTTATTTGAACGTAATTTTTAAATACATATATGCGGTGAACTTAAAAGCGCAAGTTAATTTAGAGCAGGTAACGAAAATTCAGAATGTGAAAATAATATTAAATTTCTTCACAGATTCATAACAAATAAATTTTAGCTTCTGATTTGTTTTTTTTATATTTGATTTGAATGAGATTCATTTGTTTTAAAAATTATTTTTGAAAACCAAATTCCGGAGCAGAAATATTTGTAAATGAAAATTATATGATAAATAGGTTTTATAAGCAAAATTCATACAGAACTTAAGAAGTTGAGTTGGCTTGTAAAGGTTTTATAATTTGCTCTACAGAAACTACTGCAGAAGGGCCTTTTTGTGCTACTAAGCGTTGTATTGGAGTTTTTTAGATTCTTACATAACCGAACGTGGTTTTTTAGCTTGAATTCTTAGTTAGACTGGAGAGCATTAAAAAACTCAAATTGTTACTTGGCAAGGCTCGTGTCCTGTGCGAATCCAGATTTAGCCACGAAGACGCTTTTCACTTTCTCAACTCCACTTTATCGGTTTGATCACACTCACGCCTGTTTTACTAATGACCGATGCCGGTCAAATTGAAACAAAATCACATTTGATACACACCTCTTAATCTTAGAGAATGTTTAATTTTATAATTGTAATTTGGTGTTTAAGATGCTCCAATATCTCTTTAACTCAACTAACTTACACTCATAAAGTATCTCAGAGATCTATAATGTCTTCATGTACTCATTATTTACAAAGCGTCGAAACTTCGAGGATATTGCCGGTTGATATTTCTATGAAATTAAATCTATTCCTCTATTTGCTACTGTGTATACCTTACAGGATACTAAAAATCAATGTTTGGTCTTTGTTTAATCGATATCAAACGATAGAAGAAGCCATCGAAACTTTAAGAGGCAAACAATTCATAATAAAAATAAACAAAACCGTTTGTCTGCCCAAAACGCAAAATCTCCTTCAACAAAATAGGCAAAACGTTCTCCAAGCGTCATCATCCGAGGTTTTACAGCGCCTTGCCGTATGATACGCAAAAAAAAAATAAAAGGAAAAGGCAAGGCGGCATTTCAAAGAGGATCATAGACTTGTTGAAGCGCTTCATCATTTCTTTTTTTTTTTGCTGGCTGCTGTTCTCCTCCCAAGATTCAAGTTTTCCTTCTTATGGTTGAGCTCTTTTTCGCTACTTTCTGCTTGGAAAATCTTTGCCCTCTTTCCCACTAACCTACACACACTTTGAAGTTATTGTTTGAAAAGCCTCTTCTTGGCGGTTGAGAAAAGTTGATACGGTGCGATTTTTTTCTTTTACGTTTCGCCCTACGTTCACGTAGTAGTATCTCTTTAACATTCGGGATCATATTTTTTTCTCGAGAAACACGCAGAGGGAGTTTTTAAGAGTACCACTCGAATTCTGCATGCCGAGACCATCTGAAAGAAAGCGGGGAATTTTTTTTTCTCATGTACTTTTCTGTCATGTTCGAAAAAGTATCTTGGGGGAAGTTTGGAGTACAAAACTGAAGGTGGAGTTGAAGAAAAATTTAATTGTGGTTTTGTTGCCGACCGTTGCGTTGTTTAAAATTCATTTGAAAAAGATCATGCTTACCTACAAAAAAATCAATACATTATAACTTTGCTAACTTGTGTACAAAATCATCACCTTAGAAAGGAGGGAAGGGTTCAGGGTAAACTTGCTAGTTTTTCCGGGTTTGCCGGATACAACCTGTGTGGGTCGTAAATGGATGAACTCACACAATGGCACATCCTCTATGGATAGACTCTCGCGTCTACCCGAGTCACGACACAACCGTCGACCAGTCCAGTCTCAGTGCCCGTCCAGACCACAAGCACCGCGCAGTAGGTGATCTCTGTGGGATGCGAAGTTGCACATTTGGCGACCGTGACAGGACTTTATTTTTTTTTTTCTAGTATATAACATGTAAAGCAAAATTGTGTGACGTGTGATACGTTGTGTAGAGAATCGCGTGTACAAACCGGCCACAGAGATCACGCACCAAATGATCAAAACAAAATCACGTGGAATTTTGCAGAGGAAAGGAAAAAACCAGTGTTGCTGGAATCAACGTTGTGAGTATTCATTGTATGGAAAAAAGTGGAACGAGTTAACAAATAAAAAAAGGCGAGTTCTGAGGACAGCCTTATTCATGCGTGTCGGGAGGACCGCATGGAAACAGCGTGTTGAGAGGACAGCTGTTATGATAAAAAAGGCGTGTTGGGAGGACAGCCTAATTAATGCGTGTTGGGAGGACCGCATGGAAAACAGCGTGTTGAGAGGACAGCTGTAATGAAAAAAGGCGATTTGAAAGGATAGCCTAATTAATGCGTGTTGGGAGAACCGCATGGAAAACAGCGTGTTTAGAGGATAGCTGTAATGAAAAAGGCGTTTTGGGAGGACAGCCTAATTAATGCGTGTTGGGAGGACCGCATGGAAAACAGCGTGTTGAGAGGACAGCTGTAATGAAAAAAGGCGAGTTGAGAGGACAGCCTAAATAATGAGTGTTGGAACAGCGTGTTGACAGAACAGCTGTTATGATAACAAAAACGCGAATAGTGAGAACAGTCATATATCAGCGCGTAAGGAGATCAGCTGTTATTGGCTAACGGAGAGTTTAGAAGTTAATCTCGATTATGGCTGTTGGGAAACTCATATAGAAAAATAACGTGTTAAAAAGAACAGCTCTTATTATAAAAAGAGCGAGTAGAGAGAAAAGCTAATTAAATACGTGTTAAGAGGACCGCCTGGATTGGCAAAAAAGTGCGTTAAGAATGCTGCTGGAGAATTAGAAGACAAATGAGAAATTTCGAATTATGAAGACCATATAAATTTTTTTAGAAATAGTGTATCGAAAGAAAGCTAGAGAAAAGTTGATCAAATTCGTTGATGAAAGAACAGCTGAATGATTGTGAGTTGAACCGACTGCATAATAGAACAAGTGCGTTGTAAACAACTGTAATAGTTAAAACAAAATAGTTTTAAAATTAGCATGAACATTGCGATGCTTCAAGATGACAGCTGCATTGAAACAAGACAATATAAAGAATGAACAATGTTTATGGTGTGGAATGGGAAATTTAATAAAGAATCGAACTTATGCAAAATAAACAGTAAGGTTCAAATACAGAATTATCCAAATAGAAAAAGATACAAACGTTACTTTTAAAACTACTATTTCAAAAAGTTTCGAGAAAATCATTCTGAACCTAAGCATGATTTTTGAAAAAAATTGATTTTGCACAAATTTATGATAGTTGGTAATTGATTTGACGAAAAATATACTATAGCTAGTACTGAAATGGTCATCCGGCTGTTTTATTGTTCGCAAGAAGAATCAAGACTTTGTTTTGAGGTGTGTTGACAGAAGACAACAATATTTAAATGTTCTCAATCATGCTGTTCTAGATTATGTATGAACTTGGTAGAACGTTTAAATAAATTACCTTATTCGATATCTCAAACCCATTTGATTGATAAAAAAATCAAAATCATTTTAATATGACAAAGAAAAATCAGCATGCAACAGAAACAAGGCGAAAAGTTTTCATTTAAAGTTTGTGTCTAAAATGTGTTTAACATTTGAACACATGATTAAGTTGCTCAAACGAATTTATCAGGATAAATTTGACAAAGTTGAAAACTGGTAAAAATAAATAACTGGCAAGGCTGCCCTCAGTTCGTTTTTAAGTGCCCGTATATGTGTGAGATGTCATCACCTGAAATGTGAGAGAGCGTGGAAGAACCGAACATGTAAGCGTGTGTTCTTGCTGGATTTCGTGTGAGAAAGAAACGAATACGCGGCGCGTGATCAGCGTTGCCAACCTTCCAGATTTTTCTGGAATCTTCCAGACTTTTTGGACTTTTGACAGACTTTTTTTAAATTTCCAAAATTCCAGACTTTTGTCATTTCTTCCAGACATTTCCAGACTTTTGAGTTTCGACATGAAATTCAAAATTTTCGTTGCAAAATGCCACGAAGATGATAGTAAAACAGGAAGTAACGCATAAAATGTAGTATCGCCGATATCAAAATATTAATCTCAGGCATTGATAGTGTATAGAATGTATGATTGTTATGAAGTAATAAGTGTTATTCCTAGACTGCTATATTGCGATCTGCGACCAAAAAAAAAAAGGTCATCATCTAGAAAGTTCGCCATTCCAGACTTTTCCAGACTTTTTTTTGAAAATCTTCCAGACATTTCTGAAAAACAGTTGGCATCCCTGCGCGTGATGTCATTATCTCCCGCTTACCATCACTGAGAAGACTTCACCGGTAAACCGATGATAAAGAAACAAAGAAAGCGTTTGGAAGGTAGACATGCACAATTAGATATAGAATACTATGTGAATGCTGAGCGTCATTGTTTGCAACATATTCTCCATGGAACGAACGTGCGGTTTCATTCCAGCCGACAACCTGCTATAGAGTTGTTTTTGACATTTCTTACGCACACTTGCTGAGCGTGTACAGATGAGTCGGGACAATTAACCTCAAAATCTCTCGGCACAAATTTCATTGCAAAAACTAGGCAGCCAGCCGACGAACACGGTCGTTTTGGAGGTTAATGTTCCCAACATTCAAAAGTATTAGTGACACTTCCTGAATTGTGACAGGAATACTACTAGCGGCAAATAGGACTATTAACACCCATGGATGCCAGAAAAGGAAACCAGATGAGAGAAAACGAGGCTTGAAACAGGAGTGGCGTCGCGAACACGGCAATGAGCGCAAATGGGGAGTATCTTCTAGGCGTTTTTCATTTTGTGTCTACATTCTGGCGTTTTAGATTGTATCCCTGTTTGAAAAGTGTAGCAACGGAATGTTTGAATAATAATTGGAAAACATGGTTGAAACGATTAAATTCAATGAATTCTAAATAGGGATTAGTTATAAATTAAGTATAGTATGCACAAAATAGAATGCATAATTTACAAGTATATTTTGTAAAGAAGGCAACTTTAAACTGAACCACAAAAAATTTAATTTATGCTGATTCTGGTGTATGAGAAGCGTCATGAGCATCTCTTATTGTTCTATTAAACATGAACAAACATGAAAGTTGCCCTTAAAAACGAATAGGAAGATTGTTGCAGAGGGCATTGGCTTAAAATGGACACATACACTTAAGGCTTCGCAGTAGAGAAGATCTTTTTTTTTACTATCAATAATTTTAATGTATTTTTTTTGTATTTTATTTCATCTGAGAAGAAGGGAGATGTGTGGGTCGTAAATGGATGAACTCACACAATGGCACATCCTCTATGGATAGACTCTCGCGTCTACCCGAGTCACGACACAACCGTCTGCCAGTCCAGTCTCAGTGCCCGTCCAGACCACAAGCACCGCGCAGTAGGTGATCTCTGTGGGATGCGAAGTTGCACACAACCTTATACCTAATTTCCTAAAACAAAATTTGGGAGAAGTCAGGTCCGGCCTTGTTGCACGTATTTCATTGAAAAAAGCCTGGATTGTGCCAGAATGGATTTACTTTATTTACCAAATCAAACAAAAATAAACAAAATGTTTTGTAAAATTTTCTTATGCATGCGTCCAAAACGAAATTTGTTTAGCAAGTTTTACAAATATAATCTTGAATGGTTTTAAGGAAGTTTGAAATACGATTGGAAATCTGCTGATAAATTTTCATGAAAACATATTTTTTTCAAGATTTTTTTCTTGATTTTTTTTTTGAGTAATTCCTGGGTTTTGACTAAATTTGCCCGGATATTGCGCGGATTTTTTGTCAACAATTTTGAAATCAAATGCCCGTATAGCTTAAGATAAAATAGCCTAGAAAAATTCTGGCAGCCTTAGTTTAGAGGTTTAGTTATCCCCTCTCCTTTTGATTGAAGGTCCATGACTGATTTGTGTTATCAGTTGAAATCTTGAATTAGATGAAAGGCAGCTCACGATCAAAATTCATTTATTTTTATTGACTTTTTCAGTACAGCTGGTCAAAATGTGTTCCAGCGGATGTAACATTCAGACAAAATATAAATGCGCTTTAATGATTCTTTGCTTCGATCACTATTTGATGATGTTATACTTAGTATCTTCTATGTTATGATTACTTGAACTCAGGGTCGTAGGAAGAACCGACTCATGGGAGGGGTTTTGGTGACTGATTTTAGCCGATGAATTTTGTATAATTCACGATTTAAAAAAATATTTAAAAAAATATGTTTGTAACTATATGATTATTCATTTTAAGTACTTTGACATTAAACGTTTTTGTATTAAATCGTAACTTTAGAAAATTGGTCGTTAACCTGAAAGGTGAGCTTAATCCACTCACATCGATGGTTGAATAGTTTAATTTGTTTAAGAGTCTGGTAGGTCAAACTTAGTTGATTTGGGCATAAAATAAGCTGTTTTGAGGAAAGTCTTCCTTTTCTAAAAAAACTTAATCTATACTCCAATCAACCAGCCTAACCTTCCAAACTATTTTGCAAATTCAAAGATTTTTTGCTTTGATGAAAATAAATCAAATTTTCAAAAAAAAAAACTTTAAGAGATCAAAATCATTAGATACTTGGATCAAATTTTCTTGATGCAAACTTGAACCAAATTGATGATTTAAGTATGAAATTTGGCCTTAGAAAACTGCACTATTAACACATTGCGGACCAAATACGTTTTTTCCCCTTGCCGCTAGTATGCTCCATTCAAAAGCATTATTCAAACGTTATGAATCTAATAATGAAACATCATTCTTAAAAAAAAAATAACACAACACTTTCCGTTACTCAAATACCTATGATAAATTAGCAGAATTTTGTTTATTGATTCCTGAAACATAAAATGCCGAACTTTGGTGTCCTTAATGTGTTAATGATGTTATAGTTGAACAATACACTAGTGAAATATAGAATTTTCTGCAGATTGTTTTGGTTAAGATATTTCAGCAAATATTTTTAATAAAAACAACTCCATAATGCAATTCCATAATGATTTTTTTAAATAATTTTTTTTTTCGGATAAAACAAAGAACTCAAATTTTACCTTTTATTTGTGATTTTCAACTAAATTGTGTTTACAAACTAATTAAATTAAAAAAATTGAAATCTGGAAATTGAATTGACAAACAATCTTAACACATTAAGGACCGCGAAGAAATCTATGACGAGAAACACCGAAATTCGGCATTCTATATCTCAGAAACCCCTGGGCCAAATTTAACAATTTGAGCATTTTTATGATACGGCAAATGCTGGGTTCAATTTTGTTGAATAAAATTTAACACTCAAATTCAGTCCATTCGAGTTATACTTCGAAGAGTATGACACTGTTGGCATACGAAAAAACGAGATATTTCGTTTTTAGTCCGCAATGTGTTAAATTCATGATCGATTGAATTCCTCAACAATTTATGTGGATTGTAAAATTTATTTACAAATTAAACCTTTTTTGAATTTTGAATCTGCATTCTGAATCTGAATTTTATAATACAAAAAATACGATTTCCGATTCTTTTTCCAGATCACAACTTTTTGAACCAAGTTTTAGAGCCCTCATTCATGAATCAATTGTTAAAATTCAGTAGTTCTGGTTAAATCTAAATTCGCTATTTAAATTATTTATTTTTAATCTGTATTGTGAATCAGAATTAAGAATATATGGATCTACAAAGATCTGAATCTGACTTTTCAATTTTGGATTACCATTTCGATGCTTTGAATGATTGAATTTTGTGTAAGAATTAAGTTTAAGAACTTCGAATTTGAATATAAACATATTCTTTTTTCATATTCGTAATACTATTCTCAACATATTGAAAATGCATATGATGAAGTGCATAGTTTTTCATTTCTAGTTTTTATGATCATTCCAACTGAAAATCAAGAATCCTGAACTGGATACTGAGTCCGAAATGCGAAAATAGGAATACAATTTTGGTAATGGGAATTGTGGAACCAGAACCAAATTTGAAAATTTGAAAAAGTGGGTTGCAGAATTTTGAACTTGGGATGGTTTTTTAAGATTTTCGCATTATTGTTTGGTCTAGATTGTTGCTCTTGATTAAGCTTACTCTATTATCATAATTTGGTTCTGGATTCAAAATTCTGAGTATAGAGTAGAATACCTCGCACGCTATTTTGGGTCCTCATGGGGGGGTTTATGAAATTGGGCAGTTTTCAAATTACTGCTACACCCAAAGAAGAGGGTGTACTGGACAACCATCACTGATAACAAATTACCGGCTCTCAACGAAAATATGCTCCATGAACACGGTATTTTGCTTGTTTGATGTTTGCTTTCAACACTTAAAAAATTTCACGTGAAAAATCTTCGCAAATAAGATTGCAGAATAAAAATTATGGTTGGCGGATACGTAATTCCAGAAACCCGCGTGAAAAAGACCTCGTGACTTCCAGGACTGTGGAAACGAGACCGCAGGGGATTTGAAGAAGAATCTTAAGAAAATCAATACACGGAGCCAGGACCTTGGAAGGACATCGGAAAACATATTTTAGACGCCATTAAGGAATCAAAGATGGCGGCTCCCGCCTAGCTTCAAAAAGGCCAATGACAAATCCATGACCAAATTATAATTGAAAAAATAGATAAAAATATGGAAGGTGGCAGAAATTCGACAATAAAATAAAAAAAAAATTAATTAACCAAAAAAAGACTAAAAATTAATTATAATGGCAACACTCAAAAATTTGAAAAAAAAAAATTGACAATATCATGAAAAATTTGACAAATGTGATCAAAATATGACAACTATATTAACTTAAAATAAATGAAAAACTTGACAAAAATTTGGCATTAACATGAGAGATATTTGACAATACTTTACCAAAATATTATAAATATGTTAAATATATGACAAATTTATTATTTTAATTAATTAAACATGACGAAGTGTGAAAGAACTAGTAACAAAAAAAATCTAAACTATGTTAAAAAATTGTCAATTTTCGTTATAATTTTTTTTTCCTCTGTCGTTTTTTTCTGTCACAGTTCTTTCATATTTTTTTATTTGACTGTCAAAGTTTTTTCATATTTTTTTTTTTCGTTCCGATTATAGTCGTTTTAATATCTTCATGCCATTTACGACCGATATCAACGACGCAGTTTGTGGAAAATTCCTGAATAACTTATCCGGTACAACTGCTTTCGATGTTTCAATGTTTAGCTTCGAACTTACGGACATCAGCTCATTGGGCAACTGTCTTGCCAATTGAGCTACATATTTCTAAAGTTCATAGTGTTGTATTAATTGTTTCATTATTTTTTCTTATTTTTATCAAATTTTCCATATTTTTGTTACAAATAGTATCATAATTTTCTTGAATTTTTGTCATATTTTGTCAAATCTTTGTCATTAGTTGTTTTTATCATCACCTTTTTTTACATATTTATGTGAGAATTTTGTAATATTTTTATCCCATTCTTCATTATTCAGCCAGATTTTTGTCATAATTTGGACTGAACTTTGTTATATTCTAGCACATTTGTCATATTTTAGTCATTTCAATGTCAAATTTTAGTCATATTTTTACCACATTTGTCATAATTTTTTTTTTATAGTCTTATCATATGTTTGTATTTTTTTTTGTCAAATTTTGATCATATTTTTGTCATAGTTTTGTAATATTTGTCATAATTTTTTTACCACATTTGTCGTATTTCATTCAAGTTTCTGTCATTTGTCACTTATAGTTTTTCATATTTTTGTCATAGTTCTTTCAAATTTTTTTCATTTGATTGTCATATTGTCAAAGTTTTTTTTTTTTAATTTTTTTACCACACTTTTGATACATTTTCATTTTGTCTTATGTTTTATGACATTTTTTGTAATATTTTTTTTAAGTGCTTTATTAGATTGTTTAAATTGTCGTAGTCAGAGAAATTTTTGGTTGCACAAGTTGTGTACTTGAAGAAAAAGCATAAGGCTGCTGCATACATTTAGGGGTTAAATAATAGCATAAAACAAATTTTACTAGTTGAATCATAAAAATTAATGTTTGGATGAATGAAGTTTCAAAATTTACAAATGCGTAATGCAAAACAATCATATTCAAATAGCTAGTTATTTATCGAAATAAGATCCAAGACTCTTGAATTCTATCAACGCACAAAATGTAATATTAAAAATGATGTAATATCTTACGATACTAAATAAAAATATTTAATAATAATTATAATAATAACATTGGAAATGGAAACGAGATTTAAAAGGCGAATCTTTGATTTGCATTTTGATGCATTTTAGCCCAGGTAACTGAATTATAAAAAAAATATTAAAAAAAAAAAATTGATGATTGTCCAAAAAATATTTTTACACCAACAGTATTGGGATAGGATCATTAAACCAGTAAAAAGTTTGAAAATTTGATATCATTAAGTCAATGTCAAATGTTTACGCCATCGATAAATGTTAGAATTTGTGCATCTATTGCTCGTTATTTTAAATTTTTTTTTGAGTATCAAAAACTTTTATTACACAATAAAGCTTAGTTCTTTTAGAAATGGGACAGTTACGAATGCGTGTATCTCGAAAACCATTCGTTTGATCTAAATACTTTCTATGGAGGAAATGAAGGTAATTTTATGATAATTCATGAAAAAAATTGAAAAAAAATATTTATCTTTTTTTGTTAGAAAAAAATGTACTTTATTCATGGTACCTCCCATCGGCTGGCGCACACTTTTTTCATTCATGATATTGGTCAGTTTTTCAAACTTATACTTCGTCCAATCTGAATTTTAGATTGTTACAACCTTCTCCTTAAATTTCTGCTACTTTTCGGTTGAATACTTCTCTTTTAAAAGAAACTGAGGGCAATTTAGTGATAAAGCTGTTTCGAAATAAACAAAACTTGATTATTTTTGAGCCACTTTAAAGCGTTTTTAATGCAAATTCCGCTGGCAAAATCTGACAATATCGAAGTGAAACCATCATAAGATTGAAGTTCAAGTGTAATTGGTTAGTATAGATCGGAGGTTGTGAAGTGTACATACAAGATTACTCTTTTTAGGCTTTAAAAAACAGCGAAAAGCAAAGTTTTCGTTTTGAAAATTGTTGTTTTTTTCACAGGAGCAGAATTTGGGCAAATTATTTTATTTTATACAAAACAACTTGCAAATACATTCTTTGAAATGCTCGGGACCTTGCCACGAGCAGACATAGTATAGGATTCAAACGCTGGAATTTGTTGTAAATAGGGTTTTTCATAAGTTTTGTCGTTAATCAAACATCATCTTTCCCATTGTCTCTGTGCTGGCTGTACAGCTTACGAGCTCTGGAAGTAGCAAAAAATTGTTTTTTGAGGTTGGGTTTGATTGACTCATTACTAGGCAACACTTTCAGTTTATCGGAGAAATTTTTTTGGACATTTCAGCGATCCACCCTTAGTTTTTCGCTTATTCCAAATTAAAAATGCTGGTATGAGAATTGACTTTCCAGATGACCCTTAATCATAGTTGTTGATCATGTATTTCACCTCAATGCTTGATTTGAACTTTGTGGACATTTTTGACAGTGTTTGCATACTTTTGCACCATTCACACACATTAATTCTTTGAATAGTCAACGGTTTTGTCAGCCATCAATTCGATAATTATGGATTTTGAAGGAAAGTGTGCAAAATTATTTTTTCCATTTTTTCTTGCATCGTAAATATCTCGAAAACGCGTAAATTTAAAATTTTGAAAAAAATAGGTCGGATAGTACTTTTCACAGGCAGCAAAATGCTGTCAAAATTTTGGATGTACAATTACTAGTTAACGAGCTATAAGCAAAAGAAAGTGTCCCATTTCTAAAAGAACTAAGCTTTATCTCGATGTGAGAAAAAATATGATCATCATTTTGTTTTCATTAAATAATAAATTTATTACATTATATTATGTAAAAATTTAATAAATGTTATAGTATACAAAAGTTGCATCTATATAACCCTGCTGTTGTATTATTCCGCGTTTGACGGTATTTCAGTTAATTTTGGAAATTTACTTTCACAGATGGTTACATGAAAACATTGCCTTGTTGCCAAGATTTTCTCTTCCATAAGTTAGTCCTTCCAATGTGTTTGTCAGAGATCATATTGATAAAAAAAACTCGATTCAAAGATATATTAGAATAAATTAGGTTTCAAAGTTGAATGTTTTAAGTATAAAACATTTTGAAAAAGCTTCATTTTCGACTGATTAATGTTTGCCATATGCCATCTTTATTCCCAAACCAATTTTTATATTCAAAATTCGAGAAGCTTACTTTCTTCACTCTCTTCTACCATTATAATTCGTCAAGCCAAAGAGATTCTTGGACTGCAAAAGTTTACCGCTCAACAACACCATTAATCATTTAGGGTTGCCCAGCCGCAAAAGTTTTGCGCCAAAGCTGATTCATTCACACCTGGGGTCGATGATGAAGTTTTCTTTTTCGTTTACCGCAGAAGAAAACAAACGTTCAAGAGAACGCTGTTGATATTCGCAAGAAAGTTACTGCCACTGTTGTAAGTAATGTTTTGCATTCAACATTGAACGTTCTGATAAGTTTTTTGCAGACAAATGACTGTGATTGTTTTTTTTTTTTTTTTTTTTTGTTTCAATGGAATTTAAACCTTATTTCAATAAAGTAAGGAAATCTTCAAACAATTTCAAAGTAACATCAAAAGTTCAACCAAACCTTTCCAATCCATACTGCGCAGCCCTCCGGGCAAAAGCAGGACCCCCAAATCCCTTCTGCATTATTAAACAACCGCTTCCGAAAATCACTTTTGCCGGTGCAAGTCGGGAAATTAATTACGACATGAGGGGAACAAGCTTCAAAAAAAGCGAGAAGCAAAAGAAAAAAAAATAACAGCAGAGAAAAATTGGCCCAATACTTTGTCTAAAAGCTAAGGAAATTATATGTATGGAGAAAAGCTGACTTTCCTCCGTTCCGGGTGTGCTGTATAATTTTTGGTCTTGACCAGGTTCGTCGGCATCAGATGAGAAAAACGGGTTTCCTTCTTTGCAGCTTCGTCCAAGAGCGTTTTTCTCGTAGAAGACAGGCTTAGCGGTTGGGAAGGAAAATTTTCGGTTCAACAAAGTCCTGACCTCGGTGAAGCTTGTTTTGGGCAAAGGGTGGATGTGATTCTTATGCTTAAAAAAAATCCTTAAGAATTTACTTAAAAACTCATAGCAAAGTTTTCAAATTGTATATTTTATTGGAGTTTTCAATAACCCACTCAAAGCTAACATATTGAAATTTTTCAATTATAAACATTTTTCAACATTATTTCTTGATATATTGGTACAGGACTGAATGTTTTTTGTTTGACAATACTTCCAATTACAATAGACAAAATTGACAAAATTGACAAAATTGACAAAATTGACAAAATTGACAAAATTGACAAAATTGACAAAATTGACAAAATTGACAAAATTGACAAAATTGACAAAATTGACAAAATTGACAAAATTGACAAAATTGACAAAATTGACAAAATTGACAAAATTGACAAAATTGACAAAATTGACAAAATTGACAAAATTGACAAAATTGACAAAATTGACAAAATTGACAAAATTGACAAAATTGACAAAATTGACAAAATTGACAAAATTGACAAAATTGACAAAATTGACAAAATTGACAAAATTGACAAAATTGACAAAATTGACAAAATTGACAAAATTGACAAAATTGACAAAATTGACAAAATTGACAAAATTGACAAGATTGACAAAATTTTCAAAATTGACAAAATTGACAAAATTGACAAAATTGACAAAATTGACAAAATTGACAAAATTGACGAAATTGACAAAATTGACAAAATTGACAAAATTGACAAAATTGACAAAATTGACAAAATTGACAAAATTGACAAAATTGACAAAATTGACAAAATTGACAAAATTGACAAAATTGACAAAATTGACAAAATTGACAAAATTGACAAAATTGACAAAATTGACAAAATTGACAAAATTGACAAAATTGACAAAATTGACAAAATTGACAAAATTGACAAGATTGACAAAATTGACAAAATTGACAAAATTGACAAAATTGACAAAATTGACAAAATTGACAAAATTGACAAAATTGAAAAAATTGACAAAATTGACAAAATTGACAAAATTGACAAAATTGACAAAAATGACAAAATTGACAAAATTGACAAAATTGACAAAATTGAAAATTTTGACATTTCGAAATTGTCAATTGTTTTACTGAAAATTCGACGGAATATTGTACCCTCCGTTGCCGCATTGTATTTAACGCTAGCAGTTGTTATTTTACCCATTTTTTCATTATATTCGCTTCCTTTACTTAATAGGTTGAACAAAGGTTTTGTCGATCTTGGATCGATTTTTGCGAGGTCGATCTTTTGAACTCAAATTTTCGATTTTTAGATCGGTTCTTTAGTCTTGGAAAAATCGATTGAATCGGTTTATTTTCGATCCGATCTTTCGATCTTTTAATGTTTTTTTTTTTTTTTTTATTCCGGAGATTTTGAGATTCAGTTTATCGCAAAAATTTTTCAGATGCCCTATTATAAAGAATCCTTTCCATTATTGGTGCTACTACCGAGACCGACTTAAAAAAATATCCTTTTTTATCTCTATACTCTTGAAGAAAACCTGAACTTTTTTGTCATTACTCCAAAATATTTTTGTGTAAGTTGATATTGCCCCATGTTAATGCTCAAACATCCCACGTCATGCATAGAAAAGCAAAAGTTTAGAGCTTAATTCTGCACAAAAAAACTATTTTCTAAATATTCAATCAAATTATTTTCCTACCGGAATGAAAAGTTTGTACATAACCTTAAATTCTTAATTTAAAATAAGTGTAAAGAAATTGGATGTTGTTTCATTATTTTGTCAATAAAATGCCAAAATTTGTTCATAGGACACGAAATAGTGAAATGCTAGTTCGGCGTTATTTTATTAGAAAAATTGATCAATTTAGGAAATAATCAGAAGAACAGGACTTGATCACAGTGCTGAATCAATTTTGAGTCGAATTCTTCAAACTCTAAGTTTCGTTTTGGCTTTCGCATGAGTAAATTTTAGCTTCTTGGTTTGTGTGAAAAAAAATTAATATTTTGTCCTTAAAAACGTTTATGATTTTTTTTAACTCTGAAATCTAGCCATCTTATCGTTTCAGTGCAAATTTATAAATTCTTTCGAGAAAATTATCTGCTCATCAACTTTTTCGAATAAAAAATAAACAAAACTTGTCGAAGACCGATACTTAATATCTCTCCAGATAACAGAGTTTAAACTTGTTCAATGAAGGTATGTCTTCTGGCATTGAAGGTGGAAATTCGAAAAAGACCCAAAATTCAGTCTTCCAAAGATAAGGATTTGAAATTTCTAGATCGTCATGTGTATTATTGGATGTAGTTCGATCCAAAATCTTGAATCCAAATCATGTGAAAGACATTTTCTTTGAACTCGGGCTTTCTGATATGGCTTTTTCAAGAATTGAAGAATCATCAGTTTTGGTGAGAATTATTTTGCAATATTGTTTAAGTTGTAAGAAAAGAGAAAAGATTTATAAAATAGCGAAATAAAATAAACTAATTCTTTTCACTCCCATAAGTTTCTTTTACCCCCAATAATTGCACTTTTACCACATTTGGGGTAATTTACCCTTGTTTCCCGACCGCTGTACTATAGCATTCAACTCAGCTCATGATTTAAGTTGTTATCGAAACTTTCATAGACGAAACTCGGAAGAAGGCTGTTCAGCTTTTAAATGAGACCACAATAAAAAAGTTTTTCTAGAACATAAAGCGTTGTTTTGTATCTACATTTGAATTATTACATTCCTCAATTTAATATTTTATTATTGCTTCTACTCCTAATGAAAATCATACTTGAAAAATTTGGATGGTTGAAGAATTGAACCTGAGCCTTTCAGATGAACACATTACCTTTGTACCATGAATTGATGGTATTAAAAAAACCAGCGTTAATAAAAATCAGTAGCATTTTCCACATAAGCCAATATTCACGAAGTAAACTTACTTAAAATGATAGAATTATTTTGATCAATGAAGTTACAATATTTAGACTTATTTTTATTTAACCCGTTTGAAATTTGAACTTAAAAGTATGTTGTATAGAAAAATGCATATTTATTATGTTTTTTATTTGTCAATCTTAACACTTAACCAAAGTCATGAAAAATTAAACATTTTTATGATGAATTTGAAAACATATAATTTTTATTACTAATACAGTTGATATTCAAATGAATCATCGTTCATGTCATTTTTCGCTATCTTCTTCAGCAAAAAGCACCAATCACAAAAATTCAAAAGATCGATCTTGCAGAGATCGATCCTTATGCTTCGATTTTTTAGGTGGATCGATCCTTTAACCATTCACCTGAATAGATCTTGGGAATCGATCTTTTCCATCGAACAATCCTAGTTGAATATTCCCTATTTTTATAGATCATAATTTCAAAATTCTTTTATCTTCTAAACAAATTTTAATCTTGATTTTATCATAATTCAAAACTTAAAAATCTATCATTTGTTTAATACGCTTTTTTTCAATAAGATCCGGTTTTTGGTATAATTTTTTAAAATAAGTGGAAAAATTCCATGAAAAAAGTTAAGCACGTTATTGCAAAAGTGTAAATATATTTAATCATTAGATAGTACCGGAATTTTCAAGAAATTTTTCAGACATATTAATCTTAGATATTGTTTAAAGTATAAGTTTAAACGCTTTAGCTTTGCATTATTCAACAAAATTAATA
The DNA here is from genome assembly GCF_029784155.1 of Uranotaenia lowii. Taxonomy (NCBI): domain Eukaryota; kingdom Metazoa; phylum Arthropoda; class Insecta; order Diptera; family Culicidae; genus Uranotaenia; species Uranotaenia lowii. The sequence continues at coordinate 159,922,805 of NC_073692.1, read as the reverse complement.
ATTTAATTACGATTCGTTGTATTCAACACTTAACTACACCAAATTTTTTTGTTGGTTATGTAAGAAGTTGTTGAAATTTCGACTTAACAATTTTCCAAATAATGTAGAATTTGTTTTTTCAAAGCATTGTATCTCAAAAATATCTCCGCAAAATCTGTATTATTTTCCAGAGTATTTTTTTATTTACATCACTTTACCATCCTTGTGGCATTCGTATCTGATTTTCCAGACAATGATTAATAGATTCAAAATCATTTTTGCATTTTGCATGTAGGTTAAGGTTGCCAGAATTTTTCCCACTCCCATCCGGGCCTAGCAATTCCGGGCATATTTTCAAAAAAACCTGGCAAAATCCGGGCATGGATTTCAATTTTTCAAATCCAAAAACCGGGCAAAATTTAGGTGTATTTATACATAAAAGCAAAGAAAAAAATGCAAAAAAAATTAAATTAATATTTTATTAATGTAATTGCAGACTTCCAAAAACTTTTTTGAACACTTAAATATTTAAAGGTTTATAAAAGTAAATCAGCGAAATTATTTGAAACAACCGTTGAAAATTTTCATACCGTTAATCAATTTTGCTGAAACTTACTCAAAAACTTTGATTTTTTTTTGGTTTCTTTGTGAAAATTGTGAAAAAATCCGGGCAATATCCGGACTTTTTTCACGATATCCGGGCAACCGGGCCGGACCGGACTTAATCGAAATTTTGCATCTTATATCCGGGCAAACCCGGGATAAAACCGGGCAATCTGGCACGCTTAATGTAGGTTGATTAGTTTTTGAGATATAAATGATTGATTTCACTCAAAACTGATTAATTTTAACATTCCTTAAAGCCATATCACCAAAACTACAGGTGAAAGACAAAGTATAACAAAAAAAATTGAGTTCACAAGGCAAAAATCTTCCGAACCAGATTATTAAGCGATCCCGTTATCAACTGAACATTTTCTCGGCAATCGCTCAAATTGTACATTCGGAATATTTTTGACCAACACAGCTGAATTTCAAGATTCGCTCCAAGAATATTGCCAAACTGCTTCTAACTCACGTACATAATCCAGTTTCAGATTTGACACTTCAAATCTGAAAGATTGATAATTACAATACAATTTTATTACAATTAAGTTATTAGGAATCCTCATAAAGAATAGTTTTTACGATCGGAAATCACATCTTGATTTCGTTTTTTTTTATTATACTTAAAAAAAATTAATAAACAATTGGAAATAATCAGTAGGTAAATAAAAAAAAAGATTATAATTTTTTTCGTAAATTAATTTTGGAAAATTTGTTTCTATATTAAACATAAAGTATGCGAACTTGCAATTCGAGAACAAAATAATAAAAATAAAGTTCGAATAGCTTCAGATCCTAAAATTTGTTTTTGATAATCCGATTTAAAAATTCAAATTATCTTTAGAAATTGAAGAATCGAAACCAGAATTCACAATACGAATTGTATTTCAGGGTTGATAATAAAAAGTTCAATATTTTCAAATCACGATTCGGATAAATAATTATGAATAGGAAAATTTTATTCAGTTCCTAACTCATAGCAGTTTTTTCACAAGGCTTCAAATTTCAAAATTGACGAACTAATTTTTAGTACTTTGGAAGCGCTGATTTCTAATCTGCAATTAGTTTTTTAAGCTTCCTTCCAAGAACAGGTGAATATTTATCCAAAAAATTGAAAAAAAGATTTTTATCGGATGACCAACTTGCCCGAAGACCAGACATAATTACGATTTCGTAGAAAAAAGTTACATATGTTTTATTTTTGTTTATTTTTCCAATTCATCAAAAATAAATTCTCGAATGACGAAACTTCATAAAAGTTTTAATACAATTGGATCTGTCTTTTTTTCAAAGCATGAGTCAAATCGTATTGCAGTCTTCAACAATGTTGTTTAGTGAGTTTATATTTATGGTATTAAATCCCGTAATCCAGGGAAAGATTGATAACTTTTTTTTAATATTTTTCGATTATTTTTTCTGTCCAGAGGAATGTGGCATGTTTCATATTTTTAAAACTAGTACTGGACTCCTATGAACGTAAAACATGGTTGCAGAAATTTATTAGACTACTGTAAATTAGATTTAGATTTAAAAATCGATTTCATCCCTGTTTATAATTTAATGCTTTGGGGTAACATAAATCAGTATCTATTATGAAGGATTTAACGAGTTTTCTTGATCATAAAGAATACAAAACACCTTCCTAATATTAACAATATTTATCAATTGCTAAGGCAATTCGGAACGAACTCAAATGATATAAAATTAATCATGAAACTGTACAAAACTGAACACGACATTTTTGGTGGCTCAAAAAAACTAAATTTGTAACTTGAGGTCCAGTGAATTCAGAGAAAAAGAAGGCTAAATTTCGGTGTTTCTTGGTTTAGATTTCTTCGTTGTCCAAAAAAAAATCAACAGGACAGCGCCTTAATGTAATAATGCTGAACAATAATATAAATCGGAATTAGGACAACGGTGCTGCAAAATTTGCAGCTTCTCAATGTTTTAACCTCATTTTTAAATTATAACAAAAATATAAATAAATTATTTTTGCTTCATTTGAATTACTTTGGTCCTTACTATTCCTCTTAATTTTTACCTTCAAACTTTACCTTCTGGAAAGGTTTCTTGCCTTTTGTCCTAGATTGGCTTACTCTTGGAAAATGTCCCTATTTTTTAAATATCAAAAACTTATCCCAAAATGCAACAAAAACTACACCAAAGCTTTACAATTACTAAGGAAAAAAGTTGAACTCTCACATAAATCAACCTGCTGCTTCTGAACGCTTTGATTTCATCAGGGAGAGTGTTTGTTTGCAAGCCTTCAAAAAATAGATTTTTCCAGATTTTGAATTAAAATTTTTACTTACATTTGGAATTTTAAAAAAACAAACCAAGTTTTTCCCAATTTGAAACTATACTCATATGTTTTCAAAAGTAGAAAAAAGTTTTGAGATTTTTTAACTTTAGACTTAGTTATTGATGATTATGAGGAAAAATTTCATGTAAAACAAAATACCTCGGTGATCATTGTTACCCCGTCTTACGGTACTATAGACTTTCTTTAGTAATGTGTTTATCAATAAAAAATTTTAAATTGTAGATTTAATTTGTTGGAAAGTCTTCCAAAATCAGTTATTTGAACATATTTACGAAAAATGCTGTTCCTTAGTGTTATTAAACGCTTATCTCAAATGTTTACTTCAACAAACGTATAGATTTATGAATATCGTTACAATTTTTTAAGCCTTACGCAGATATGCTGATATGCTAAAGCTCAAGAAAGAATATGATGATTACTTTATGATTATTTTCTAAATGTTCTTTTCTCAACGGGAAATTCTTTAGAGAGCTCATAAACCGTTTTTTACTCTTAGCTACACAAATAACGAAAAAAAACTTTATATCCAATTTCTTCGCATAAAATATTGGAGATTCGCATATTGAAGTTGTTTAGAAAAATATCAAAACCAGCATATTGAGAACATTTGTCAAAGTTTGTACTACACTTCTTTAATTTTCAATCATTTTCTAAAAACCTCTGATTTTGTTCAAATCTTAGCAAAGAGAGAAGGAGAAGCAATAGGCATCAACTATTATACACTTATTTTAAACGGCCACCGCCCCCTCTCACTTTTTTGCTCAAATAAATGTTTTTTCACCAGATATTTAGATTCCTTCATATTAACAGATTTTTGAAAATTTTGAAAATAAACCCCCCTCCTCCTTCCAAGAGCCAGCTCTAGGACCACGCCTTATGTTACTTTTACTTTGTAATAAATGTTTAGTGGAATTTTTATGAAAGTTCAAAAACATACATATTAAAAGTAATGATATTTTAAATAAATCACTGGATTTATAGGATCTCTTAAACGTAGTTCTTTGGAAGATTCAAATCTATGAAAGGTGTGATACGTAAAAACAAGTTATCTTTTATAACAAGTTATAAGTTATTAGATCTGAGAAATAAGGCATTACTGGGTCTAAGGGACTTGAATTTAACATAATAACATAATAACATAATAACATAATAACATAATAACATAATAACATAATAACATAATAACATAATAACATAATAACATAATAACATAATAACATAATAACATAATAACATAATAACATAATAACATAATAACATAATAACATAATAACATAATAACATAATAACATAATAACATAATAACATAATAACATAATAACATAATAACATAATAACATAATAACATAATAACATAATAACATAATAACATAATAACATAATAACATAATAACATAATAACATAATAACATAATAACATAATAACATAATAACATAATAACATAATAACATAATAACATAATAACATAATAACATAATAACATAATAACATAATAACATAATAACATAATAACATAATAACATAATAACATAATAACATAATAACATAATAACATAATAACATAATAACATAATAACATAATAACATAATAACATAATAACATAATAACATAATAACATAATAACATAATAACATAATAACATAATAACATAATAACATAATAACATAATAACATAATAACATAATAACATAATAACATAATAACATAATAACATAATAACATAATAACATAATAACATAATAACATAATAACATAATAACATAATAACATAATAACATAATAACATAATAACATAATAACATAATAACATAATAACATAATAACATAATAACATAATAACATAATAACATAATAACATAATAACATAATAACATAATAACATAATAACATAATAACATAATAACATAATAACATAATAACATAATAACATAATAACATTATAACATAATAACATAATAACATAATAACATAATAACATTGTTGAGGGAGAATAGTGAAACGTCTTTTGAGCGAAGAACACCATCAATTTGTAGTGTATCTTAAGCTTGAAGCTATTATTATTTCATTAGTATCATAGAAATTCAGTAATTTTACCCGACTTACAAATTTCGTAATCTCAAACTTCCTTATTCTCCTTCCGACAACTTATTCCAACACACTCTCTTTTGCAACAATCAGGTAAGTATAATTTAGGTTAATATCAATGTTTTTATTTAATTTTACTTACAAATAATATTATTTCTTTTCTATTTCAGATTCCAGTGAACTCAATAGCGTGGACAATCTAATGCTTCCGTACTTCCTGTTGACTTTGTGAATTCTACTCAACTGCTTTTAAGATTGTTTACTATCATCATCGTTCTCAATCATCATCATAAAACAAAACATTCTGAGAAAAGCTCCTAACAATTATCCGATAAATTGAGTAACAATTTCGAGCTACCTGATTTTAACTACTTTTGTTTAACCTTCCCATGCCGTTCGCAAAATATCCGTTTCGGGGAAATTTGAGTTGTAGTTTGATTTCGTTCTCCTGGCTGTAAATGTTAACCGATTTTGATGATATTATATTCATTTTGTAGGTAATTTGTTCTTCTTACTCAACACTTTAAAATAAAGTCGATATGTATTACCAAGTTATCGGAAACTGGTTCAGAAAGTAAAAAGTCCGAAAAATCAATTTTATTTTTAGAATGCTCATAACTTTTGACAGCTTTCCTGTATTTAAGTGTTTCATTGATGTTTGAAATCGTCAAGAATCCATCTATCCAACAATGTATAGATATGTTGAGGTCCAATGAAAGTTTTGACCGCTATCTCAGATCTTCCGGTAGAAAAAAATTTAACTTTAAAAAAACGATATCCAATTTTTGCTTTGCTTAGCTGTATTTCATTTCCCAATGAACCGATTTTCAAAACTCAAATTTCAATTTTTTGACGTTAATTTGATCATTATTTTCATAGAACATACTTGGTCTGTCAAAATTCCTAGTTCTTCAGTATGTTGGAATGATGATAAAGAGATTCTAAATGTGCGCTTCGGGTCATATTGACCCGAACGGCATGGGAAGGTTAATAACACATGTTTACAAAATTCTAAAAAAAAATTGTGAACTTTATTGACCGACCTTTATTTTTAATGAGAAATCGGGTGCTGAATCAAAAAATGAAATTCAAAAAAATCTCAGTAGAACAGTTTTTGAGTTATGCTCCAAATTTAGGAAAATTGAAAAAAGTACTTGTACTTAGATTAAAATATCCCGGACCGCATAGCAGTAGTTCGATTTTTTTTGCATATTAATGGTGAACAAATTTGCTATCGATCATTTTAATATTATTTTGCGCATCACAAACAGTATTGTTGATATTATGGTTGACTTTATGACAGAAAAAAATTATAAAAAACAATTTTTCTTAAAGAAAATTTTGTTTCAGCGAAAGTTTAAGACTCGATGGTACCATTTATAAAAACTGATTTTCTATTGGCCTTAAAAGTGAGTTCAAAACAATGATTTCAAGTGGTTATTCATCGAAATCGGTTAAAAATGAAGAAGTTACGGTTTTTTTTTACCAAAACAGTAATTTTTGCATTTTTTAATAATTTAACGGACCGCAGTATACTAATCATAGTATAGGAAGAATTAAACATGGTAAATCTCATTCGCTCCAAGTCAAAATTAATTATTAGCTTACCATAAAGTCACATGCCGAATTTCAAAAAGGTCTGACCATGGGGACGGTTTGCTTGAGTCTCAAACGTGAATAGGATTTTTAGGTATATTGCTCGGGAAAAGCGAAAAATACTGGTTTTTCATAAATAATTTTTTTAGCTAGCCGATTGTTTTTTATGATTATTTTTATTAAAGCCTAAATTAAGACGAATATTTCAATCGAAGACTGTAAAACGATTGGACTTGAAACAAAAAAGTTGTTTCTTAAACCTTTAATGCATTCCTGCTTGAGCTGTATAAAACTGCTACAAGAACAGTGTTCTTTCCAAGATAAAGTTGCCAAATTGCCCGGTTCTATTTGGGCAATTTGGGAACACTCCGGCCCGGTTTTTTTCCGGATATGCTCAATTAATATGGCAAATCAAAAAACATTAATTTTGCTTTTAAACACAATTAAATTTTCGAACAAGTTTTACAAAAAAAATCATTTAAGGTTTTTTGGATGCCTTAAAAACCATTTAAAATCTGTCAATGTGTTTTGAGGATATTTTTTTTCAGTTTTTGTTGAGTTGTTTCTGGATTTTGACAAAATTTGTCCGGAAATTGTTGTTCCGGATTTTTGTCATCAATTTCGAAGTCCCGGATTTTTCACATAAAATTGTATGGATTTGTCTGGCCTGGATACATACTGAAAAAAGTCTGGCAACCTTATTCTGAGATCCGGAAGTGTTTACTCAACATTTACTAAAGCAACATTTTAGATCAACCCTCATGACTCGAAAGTCGGTCAGCCAAATGGATCCAATGCAATTAATAGAGGATTAGTTTTTCCCCCTTACTGCGAATCTTTTGCGGGAAAGATCGCCGTCCACAGAAAATTCTCTCTCATCCGGATTCCCCAACTTGTAGTTTCGGACGCTGGAAAATTCAAACACAAAATAACGTGCGAAGGGAAAGTAGCGTTTCGCCGAAGCTAACACATCGGTCCTGCCTGGACTCGGCTGCCTTTTGGGCAGCTAAACGGAAGAATCTTCTGACCCGCACCGGGCCAGTCAGCCAGCCAGCTGTAGAAAGGGAAGCCATCTGTCAGGAAATAATCGAGCCTTGGCTGGGGCACTCTCTGGAGCCACCAATTCTCATGATCTTTGGCTTTGGTAGAACGGTCTAATGAAATGTTTTAATGAAATTTATTTGTTGCTTTTTGGTGGATTTCGGGGTAGCAAAATCCAAGTGAAAGTTTAATCTGAATGTTGAGGAACTTAAAGTTTAAATGTCAGGAAAAATGCTACATTTTGCTTTCCTGCTTTAAACAGAATTATTTTACCAACTGTTAAAGATAAACAATTAAAGAAGCCTCCCACTCAGTAAGTTTCAAAAATATCTTGCTTCATCCCACGGTTCATTTAATGCTAAACACAGTGAGAGGAGTGCTCAAGAAAAAAAATATGACTTACACTCATCCAGAAAACCTTAAACAGTGAAAAAATAAACAAACAAAATAAGAAAGTTTTCATGTTTGCAACAACGGCGGATCACAAAATGGGAAAAGTTTTTCTACGCATACATGCACACTGGAACGTGTCTATGGAAGACAAAATTTTTCCAAAAAAGACTTGATTTTTTTTTATAGAACAACTTATCAAAATACCACTTCTTTCAAAATTAAAAAGTTTATAATTTGTGAACAAAAATGAAAAGGATAAAAAAAACTTCCAACAGCAATTGATGATATTTCAAATGTTTAACTTTAAACTTGTCCTCATTTTTCAACAAATGGGTGAAAAACGGTTCTGAACGGTTGGTAAAGTTGAAAATACGGGGAAAAAATCCGTTGTAATAATGCTTGTAATTGATTTTGTTACCGAAAGCTTAAACTCTGGCTTTAGCATCTCGTTTGTTTACATGGGGAAGCCAATTAGACTAGTAGAGCATCGGCAAGCATACATACATATGTTGGCAAAGATTATCTTCGCTCAGCAGAAAGGTTAACCTTCTGTGTTGAATTAAATTTATCGGAATATAATCCTGCAATTAAAAAAAAAACAATCAAATTTCTGCAAGAAAAAGCTGTGACTTTTATTTGTCCTCATGAAAAATGTAACAATCACTAGAAAGACACAATTAAACTGACTGTTTAAATTTCAATTGCATCTTTCTTTCAAAATCCCATAAGGAGATACAATTTATCTTTGTGAGAGATTAACTTGACATAAATTAACATTCGAGTAAAATGAAAAACAAAAAACCAGCCTCTAGAAGGCTCTTGGTGGCACGAGCGCGTGGGCGATGTTGTTGATTTTCCAGTCTCGTATCCAATCGAGCCAAGAAGCAACTTGATACCTCGACAGGTGTTTTAGTCTGGCTAAGGCACAATCCGTAAATGATTGATCATCATCGTTCGTTCTTGGATACCACAAATATTTTGTTGTGCCTAGAGCTGTCAGACGGTTTCAGATTTGACCTTGCCCTTTGCGCGGCTAGACGATTATCAGTCATCTTGGAAACGATGAGCCCCGCATGAGTGAAGAAATGATTAAGATTGAATTTGAAAGCAAACGTTTGATTTAGTGAAGCTTTGATCAAAAGCTTGTAATAAGGCTTCAATCAAAGTTTTTAGGAATGAATGATAAAATTGGGTAATTGCTTAGTGGAAAGATTTTGTTCAATTTTGAAGGAATGGTGTCTACATTTCATTAATTTGATGTTGGAGAGTGGACATTTTTTTCAAAATATTATATCGAAATCGAACCAAATCTTTGTTACAAACTAAGCTTTAAAATCAATGATGTCAAATTTCTACCAATAGCTTGAATATGATTTGCATAATTAAGTACCTATTTAACACTGCGGTTTTCGTGATCGTTTTTTAAAGTTATAACTCGTAGCCGATAGACGTTACAAATTTCAATTTTTTTAGAAAAATGTACCAAATGACCAAATATACATGCTTTATTCTTTGAAATATGTCAAAATGTTATTGTTGCTTCACTTTCTTTTAACTCAAAAGGTCCTATTTAACTTAATAGGGTCACAACAGATTCAGAAGGTTCAATCTCTATTTTCAGATATTTTAACTAAATTTCAAGTTTTTTTTTATTGGAAGTGAGTCTTTTATAAGGTTGTCAGACTTTTTCAGTACGTATCCGGGCCGTATAAATAATTTATACATTTGATATTTTATATTGAAACCTGGAAAATCCAGGAAACATTCGGGCAAATTTGGTAAAACCCAGAAATTACTCAAAAATTTTTTTTTAAAATGCTTACCACCAGATTTTTAATCGTATTTTAGGCTTCTAAAAACCTTTTATGATATTGTTATAAAACTCGCTCAAAAAATTTCGTTTTGAACGCATAAACAATGGCATTTCACAACACAATTTGTTTTTTTGTTGTTTTCAAAAATAAAAAAAATCCTGAATCCAAAGCCTTAATCCATAGTCTGATTCCAAAGTCTGTATCTGTATCTAAACCGAAAGTTCTGAACTCAAATTCTGAATCCAAAGTCGGAATTCAAAGTCTGAATCCAAATCTGAATCCAAAGTCGGAATCCTAAACCTGGATCCAAAGTCTGAATCCGAGGTTTGAATCCTGAATCTGAATCCAAAGCTTTGTCGTGGTCTTCTTATCCGGGTATTTCGTAGGAATACCTTTGATAAGCAAATGCACCAAAAAAGACGATTAATCTTCAATAACGTACCTAATGATCTCACCCAAAGAATAAGTTATTAGCACTTATTGCGTACTCTAACTTCTAGCACTTAAGCGCCAACAATTAAAAGAAATTGATGTGCAGAAGTCGCTGTAAAGCCCGGACTCGATCTCAGGGAAGGTTTCTTACCAAATCGGCACAGCAAGAAGAAATATCGCGATAAATAATATTTGTATTTGCCTATGATCACGAAATAATCCACAAATGAATTTCCTATACCGCCGCTAAAGTAAAATATACCCAGAAACAGTCCAATAGAAAAACTTACCGGCAAATCGAATTCCTTCCGCATACAGGCACTTCCGGCTAAGTTTCCACGGACCGGGGTCGATAGCAGTTCCGTTTCCGGTATTCGGGATTTCTTGATTCCAACGAACGTTCGCGCTTAATAATTCCGGGCTCACGAGGCCGACAATACAACCGCCAAAATAGTGAATTTTCCCGATATCACGATCCGATTTCTCAAAATCTGAACTTCTCGATAGCAAAACCAAAATCCATAAGAAGGTATATTCTCCCTTCTTCCTTCCAGGTAAACTTCCCCGCCATTTTCCCTTAGAAATACCGCCATCAGTAACCTGAGCGGCTGACTAAATAACGATAAGTTATTTTATCGCCTTTGGAGGGTTTTCCATTATACCGAAAGTTTTCCATATTTTTCGCTTTCTGGATATTTTTTACACAGGGTCCTATGCGTGTATATTCCTTCCATGAGGGATTATTTCGTGAACAACTTATTTCGTGAACCGTTACAGATTAAATCCAAAGTATTAATCCAAAATCTGAATCCAAAATCTAAATCCAAAATCTGAACCCAGAGTCTGAATCCAAAGTCTGAATCCAAAGTCTGAATCTAAAGTCTGAATTCAAAGCCTGAATCCAAAGTCTGAATCCAAAGTCTGAATCTAAAGTCTGAATCCAAAGTCTGAATCCAAAGTCTGAATTCAAAGTCTGAATCCAAAGTCTGAATCTAAAGTCTGAATCCAAAGTCTGAACTTATCAGTGGTCTGAATCCAAGGTCGAAATTCAAAGGCTGTACCAATCGGAATCCAAAAGCTGAAGAGAAAGTCTGAATTCAAAATCTGAATCCAAAGACTGAATTCAAAGTCTGAATCCAAAGTTTGAACCCAAAGTCTGAATCCAAAGTCTGAATCCAAAGTCTGAATCCAGATTTTGCATCCATAGTCGAAAACTGGATCTGAATCGCGAGTTCTGAGCCCAAATGGTGAATCAAAAGCCTGAATACAAAATCTGAATCCAAAGTATGAACCCAAAATCTGAATCCAGAATCTGAATCCAAAGTCTAAATCCACAGTTTGAATTCAAAGTCTTAATTCAGAGCCTGAATCCAAAGTCTGAATCCGAACTTTCCGTCCAAAGTCTGCTGAATCAGGATCTGAATTGAAAGTTCTGAACAAAATTTCTGAATCCAAAGTCTGAATTTAAAGTGTGAATTCGAAGTCTTCATCCAAAGACTGAATCCAAAGAGTGATGTCATGGTCAGAATTTAAAGTCTAAATCTAAAATTTGAATCCTATGTCTGAATCCAGAGTCTGAGTCCTAAGTCTATGAATACAAATTTTATATTTAACTAGCTGATTTTACCCGGCCTTGCTCGAGTTCACGTAAAATATAAATCAAAATGAATCGTTTGGCTTTTCGAAATTTTGGAAGTTTTATATTCATCATTATAAGAAATTTCGCCCAAGTTTGGCCATGATAGTTTTGTTAGTCTTTTTAAAGTATTTTTATTGAGAATATTCACTGTTCATCGTTTTCGTTTTATCTAAAAATTTGTAGTTATAAGGTTTTAATTAATGGAAATAAAAAAAAATCCTGGTATGCTAATTCATCCTTTCATGAAAAACATTTTTTACAACCATCATTTCTTAGGATGCTTGAATAGACTTGGCCTAATAGTTTTATCTTCAAAAGATTAAACTGCTTTTTTATCTTTTCCATCTCCTATCTATTATCTTATCAATTTTCTAATCCTCAATTAAAATTCCAATTGAAACGTTAAAATCGTAGCTGAACTTATAACTGTGAATCTAAAAAAAAATATTCTTTCTCTATGAGGAATTCCAAAAATATGAGAATGCACTTCGAAAGCCACTACTATTCTAGTCAATACATTCCTAACACGCTAGTTGTATTTTTCAATCAAAATGTAGGCTTATAATTGCATCAAAATATCTCATGCTTTGAACAGTAGAAGGTACAAAAAACACCCGCCAAAATAATCACTTTCAAATTTTTTATGCTCAGCAAGCTTTGATTTGCTATCTAGTACATGTGAGCTTTGGATGGTCGTTTCTTATACCCGGCCCATGGTGATGGTGAAAATAATCCCGCCAACGAAACGAACGGAAACGAAAATCGGTTCACAAAATGGGTGCCATGACTTTTGGTTCGTGGGAAAAAAAACAGTTATTGTATGGACGACCCTCTTCAAAAGGGGTCATCCGAAAATCTAAAAACATTTTTCATCATTCCTGGTCCTAATGAGCCCCCATGCCAAATTTCAGCTCTCTAGCTCTTAAGGCGGCTGAGCCTATTGAAGACAAACATACAAACGAACAAACGGAAATTACTTTTTATATATATAGACTAGCTGAGTTTACCCGGCCTCGCTCGGGTTAAAATATAAAAATATAAATCAAAATGAATCGTTTGACTTTTCGAACTTTTGGAAGTTTTTTATTCATCATTATAAGAAACTTGGCTCAAGTTTGGCCATGTTAGTTTTGTAAGTCTTTTAAAGTTTTTTATTGAGAATATTCACTATTCATCGTTTTCGTACTATAGAAAAAATTATAGTAATAAGGTTTTAATTAATGGAAATTCAAAAAGAAAATCCTGGTATGCTAATTCATCCTTTCATGAAAAACATTTTTTACAAACATCATTTCTTAGGAAGCTTGAATAGATTTTGTCTAATAGTTTTATCTTCAAAAGATTAAAATGCATTTTTATCATTTCGATCCTCTCTCTAATGAAAATATCTGTTGAAGACTATCCCACTTTTAATATGGATGATCTACCTGTAAAATGGTATATTTGAGTTTCATTTACTTAGAAATTTCTTAAAAAACCTCCGAACTTTGTTGAAGCATGTTGAAAACTCACTTTGCATGTTTTCAATTGCATGTTTGTATTTTTTCGCTTTTCAATTTGGCACTGTTTTATTATTAGTTTACCTTAAATGTGGGAAGTTCTACAAATAGCTTTTTGAAATAATCGAAAACAAATCATTTCGAAAACACCATTTCTATACTATGAAAAAGGTTTTTTTTGAGTTCTGTTTTTTTTTTTCATGGGCACAAACATCCCATTAATAGATGGTAGAATCGACCACATTGGTCATCAAAGATCAGGGCTTGAGGCGATCCCTTTTTTCACCAGCAGTCAACACACTGGCTCAGTCAATTGCATACATTCCACTTTGTGCGGTCCTTCGCAAGCCATTCGTTTCCAACCCAACTGGGAGAATTCGTGACGCATTCGTTCTTCCATTTCTCTAAGAAATCCTCTCTCGTTCAAATCGTCCTGCTTTGCTCAAACTCCCATTCATGCTTCAACCGTCCACGGTCATTTTGCAGTCAAACGACTGCGAAAAAAACATTCACCTCGGCAGTCAAACCGCAGTCACTGAGTAGGTAGAAGTGAATATGCTTATTCGGTGCGAGTTCTATAGTGGAGAAGCAGTTCTGTTCGGACTGCGAGTGACTTCTACATTTTATGATTAAAATTTAAAAAAATTGTCATTTTAATTTTAAGTTTGTTTCTTACTTTTTATAGGGGGGAGTGGGGTAACGTGGGCCATGTGTTAATATTTCAGGTGTGTGTGTTGTGATAAAAATTTAAATCCAACTGTCATTGTCGTTGCTTTGCGTACGCATATTTTTCTATATGTTGTTTTTGATTTAAATACGCATCATATGCATCATATGCTTATTTTATTTTTATGATCTTAGTTTTGTCATTTTTTTCACGTGAAATGTTGCCAAAACGATCGCGTGCTAGGTTTTTAAGTTTTTTCGATCATACGCAACTCTCTTTTTTATTTCATAATCTGAAATTGCTTAAAAATAACTAAATGAATTATGGAACGCACAGGTTTGGGTTACCTGATAAACTTTGTATGTTATTTGGACAATTAGGATTTAGTGGCCCACAATTCCCCATCGTTTTTCAAAATCCAGAAAATACAGCTCTTTTAAAATCAGTCAGAACTTGCTGAAAACAACCTTTTAAAAAATAAAAAATAAATGATACCTTGACAATGTAGAAAACCATACCATTTTTTATTTTCATTTTATCTTTTATAATAAAAAAAGTTATGGAACAAAGAAAAAAGTGACCCATGATTCCCCACTCCCCCATATTTAAAAGGTTTCAATATTTTTCAGTGTAAAATTTTCTATTCTTTAAAAATCAGTTCTCTATAAAGCGTCCGAAGACATGATTTTGGTGCAATGCATTATGTAAATCACAGTGAATTATTTTTGGATCTATATTTAATGGAATTGCTGTTTTGAGTCTTTGGCAATGGTTATTAGACCGCTGCAAGCTTTGTATAAAAATTTCCAGTTTTTAAATTTTTACACCTCCCATAACCTTTTTTGGTTGTTTTTGCTATCAGAAATAGCAATAAATTTTTTGGAAGCGATCCATCCTGTCCTGAATAAGTGCAACGGGTTTTAATTTAGTATGGAAATATGGAAACAAAAAATTTCATTAAAAAATCTCCAGAAATGTACTGAAAGTTTCTAAAATATAACTTTGGATGAAAAATATTCCTTGATTCTAGTAGTACAATTCATGTGAACAAAGCATAAACGTAACTTGTACCCCAGTAAAGATATTCAATGTTATACAACTTTTTGAACTGCTTAATTGAAAGCTGTGTAGGATGAGAATAAAAATTCTCAAAAAATTGCTTTGCAATAGCCAGAATTTTTAATGATTTTTATAACCTTTGCAAAAACATTTTATGAAATTATGAAAAGCTCTAGCAAGTCTGCCCTTTTTAAATACTTTTCAATGGATTCAGTTTTTTTTTTATTTTGAAATGTTTATAACCTTTTTCATGAAATGCTTAGCTGCTTGTCATGTTAGCAAAAAATGAAGCTTAAGAATAGTCAAACCAAAAACCAAAGACCGACTTTATTTCAAGCTTATTTGAATTTTCTGGACGATTTGGATGTGAGTAGTTAATCAAGCTTATTTGAATTTTCTGGACGATTTTATGTGCAATTTTTTTTTCTTACATACAAATTTCCATACAAAATTGAAACGCGTTGCGATTATTCAGGAATCAACCAAATTATCACAAATTTTGCACTGATGCTTGGTGGCCAAAAAGGCATAGTGGTTATATTTTAACTTCACTTCCAGAAATGCATAATCAAGACATAAAGCTTTAAAAGTTTTGAATGTACGATTACTAATACTGTATTTGTTTTCTCCACTCGTGGAGTGTTCCACCATACCCGATAAAAACAAACACAAATCCTCACCAGTGTATTGCTACCTCGCTCACTCACACGCTCTCTCGCAACACTGGCAAAATTATCGGTGGGCCACCGTCCGTAAGCAGAACTCCGACAGGTCAAAACCAGTGCAACACCGTCCGAATAAACAAACAGTTTGACAGCACCTAGTGGTGCACCAGTGCAACACTAGTGCAACACTCGGCATAAACAAATACGGTATAAGAAATGTGCTATCAGCATCTCATTTCTAAAAGAACTAAGCTTTAGTTTATGCAAAGAATGATCATGTTTAAAATTAACAAATCGCTTGTGCTAGAGTGGCTTTAATTACTTCAGCATTTTTTCCAAATGTGATGCAAACTTTCCACCCAACCCAACCAACACATTCCATACGCTCTACCTTGTTGGTTGGTAGGGGCTAGCGGCACGAGCAGGGCTTGGTAAGGGATCGCATTCTGACTGTGACTGCGTGAACGAACGAATGTGCGCCGATTGACTTTCACAGTCATAAGCATTCAGTTGAATGCGAAACGGCCGCAGTCATTCTGCCGTTTCTTGACTGCTTGTATGGTATCCGCTGCCGCAGCTTTACGAGAGATAATTTTTTCAGTCCTTCATTCCACCGCTCCTCATTCATACCGAAGGTTGCAAACAGAGAGTTTGAACGAATGGAAGCGGGACTGCGATTCTGCCAAGGTATAGGACATTTTTCGCTCTCATTTTTTCTCTCCGGTTGTGGCTCGTGCCGCTAGCCCCTACCAACCAACAAGGTAGAGCGTATGGAATGTGTTGGTTGGGTTGGGTGGAAAGTTTGCATCGCAGTCCGAACAGAACTGCTTCTCCACTATAGAACTCGCACCGAATAAGCATATTCACTTCTACCTACTCAGTGACTGCGGTTTGACTGCCGAGGTGAATGTTTTTTTCGCAGTCGTTTGACTGCAAAATGACCGTGGACGGTTGAAGCATGAATGGGAGTTTGAGCAAAGCAGGACGATTTGAACGAGAGAGGATTTCTTAGAGAAATGGAAGAACGAATGCGTCACGAATTCTCCCAGTTGGGTTGGAAACGAATGGCTTGCGAAGGACCGCACAAAGTGGAATGTATGCAATTGACTGAGCCAGTGTGTTGACTGCTGGTGAAAAAAGGGATCGCCTCAAGCCCTGGGCACGAGCCACGACCGGAGAGAAAAAATGAGAGCGAAAAATGTCCTATACCTTGGCAGAATCGCAGTCCCGCTTCCATTCGTTCAAACTCTCTGTTTGCAACCTTCGGTATGAATGAGGAGCGGTGGAATGAAGGACTGAAAAAATTATCTCTCGTAAAGCTGCGGCAGCGGATACCATACAAGCAGTCAAGAAACGGCAGAATGACTGCGGCCGTTTCGCATTCAACTGAATGCTTATGACTGTGAAAGTCAATCGGCGCACATTCGTTCGTTCACGCAGTCACAGTCAGAATGCGATCCCTTACCAAGCCCTGTCAAAGATAACTCAAAAGTTAGAAATTGATCAGTGAAATCGAATTGGATAAAACTCAAAACCTCAAATTTTATTATCTTATCAACTTTCTAATCCCCCATCAAAATTCCAATTGAAGCATTAAAATCGCAGCCTTGAACTTATAAACTCTGAATCTAAAAATATTTTCTTTCTCTATGAGGAATTCCAAAAATATAAAAATGGTTGACCTTCAATGCCCCCCAGCAGCGGTAAAGAGCACTTTGAAAGCCACTACTATTCTAGTCAATATATTCCTAACAGGCTAGTTGTATTTTTCAATCAAAATGTAGGCTTATAATTGTATCCAAATATCTCGTACCGGTAGCATGTGCTTTGAACAGTAGAAGGTACAAAAAACACCCGCCAAAATAATCACTTTCAAATTTTTAATGCTCAGCAAGCTTCGATTTGCTACCCAGTACATATGAGCTCTGGATGGTCGTTGTTTCTAATAGCCTGCCCATGATGATGGTGAAAATAATCCCGCCAACGAAACGAACGGAAACGAAAGTCGGTTCACAAAATGGGTGCCATGACTTTTGGTTCGGGGGAATAAAACCGCTGTTGTATGGACGACTCCCTTCAAAAGGGTTCATCCAAAAATCTAAAAACATTTTTCATCATTCCTGGCCCTAATGAGCACTCATGCCAAATTTCAGCTCTCTAGCTCTTAAGGCAGCTGAGCCTATTGAAGACAAACATACAAACGAACAAACGGAAATTACTTTTTATATATATAGATAGATATCTGAACAAACCTGGAATAAAACTCACCAACCCCACTATAGAAATGACATTCAAATAACTCAAAGAATCAAATTTGTCCATAAAGGGTAAATTTAGTTATTTTGAGATTTGTTTTGTGAACAAGATAAATGAAAATCTACTATTTCATCTATAAACAATCGAAATAGCAAAGCTTAATCGCAAACCTCCTCCAGTGAGGTAGAGGATAGCGTTCAACTTTTCTAAGCCAATGGTCATGAGATTGAATATCGGCCACGGCATTCATAGTACATTTTCTATGGGTAAATAGTTTTTTCAAGCCATTATAACCTCGAAAGATGTATGGCAATTGTTAGGTTTAATGGAATCTCTTTAAAGAATGATTAAATTTAATTAAGTTCCTCTATGTGTTTGTTTGCATTTCAAAAATCATAAAGATGCTATGTAGGGCAACAATGCTTCTATTTTTGAAAGATGGTCGTCAAAAATCCATCGCCCGGATTGATTCATTATATTTGTAAAATCTTATAAAAAGCTTAAATTGAGTTATTATAGTTTTTCATGTTTACGTCCAAGAAGGAATTTTTTTGTGGCAAGTTTTATCCAAATAATCACGATTGGTTTATTAGAAGTCTAAAATACAATTTGAAATCTGCTGCTGTGTTTGGATGAAAAAAAAATTCAAGGATTTTTTTGTTGATCATACTGAATAACTACCGTCAACTGGGGCAACATGCAACACTTTTCAACTTCAATGGCTTCTTAAATTTTAATGCTTAAAGATAATCAAACCTCTTGTATATCAAAAGTTTTAAGGTTGATGGGACACCAAACTGATGTAGTCATAAAAATTATTCGTTTTACCAGTTATTTTTAAATTTACAAAAACATGCGATTTTTACCTTACTAAGAAAGAGGGGTAAGTTGCAACAAATTCTGTAATTAATGAAAAATCAAATGAAAACGTTTGAAAATTTATTGTTTTTGATACATTTGTGATGTCATAACGCATAAAGCTCCAATTGCAGTAATTTTTGGTTTTGTTAGAATTAAATTTTACATTTTTTCTGTCAAAAATGTTTTTTAGAAAAAAGTGTTATTCTGCTGCATACATTTAGGGGTAAAAAATACTACTTCTATTATCTTTAATCATGTAAATAAATCTTAGGATGGATGAAATTTTAATGTTAACAAATGCGTAATGCCAAACAATCATATCCAGGCATATGGAAACGCGATTTTTTAAATTTAGTTCTGATTTGCATTTTGTTGCATTTTGCCCCAGTCAGCTAATTGAATTATAAAAATATTTATTTAAAAAAAATGGTGATTGTCTGGAGAAAAAATCATTTTTGAATGTCATTTGTGCTGAAAATTTGTTCAGATGTTTGAGATTCTCAATCTATTTTCAAGAACACCCGGAACGATTGCCACGACGTCAACATCAGCCAGTAGTGTCCTCTCCAACCAATGCAATCAGTATCAGCAATGCTGCGGGAAGTAACATCAACGCTTCGCAACAGGCCAGTTTATTTTGAGCTGACCGGAAGGGCCAGCTACAACAGCCCTCGAATCCCTGGTCAAGTCACGGAGATTTTGGTGGGAGTGTGCCTCATGCGACCTCTTTTGGTTGGCTAGCAAAACAGAGGTTACGAAGAACCTCGGGTCAGCTTTGACGAGGAGGAGCCACTAGTCAAGAAATCCAAAACACCGTGTAGTGTGTACTCGATGAGGTGGCCGACCAACAGGAACTGCTGCTACGGGATGTCTTGGGGCTCGAGGATTGCACCTGGTGAACGGGGTGGCAATGGTGGAGCCGAACCTTCAATTTCGGACCTCGTGGAACTTTTACGGGTCCCAAATGTTGCTGAGCGATTGCTGTTGCTTGCAAGGTGGGTGTTGTTGGTCACTTGCCGTTGTCTCAAACCCTTTCGCATGTTGGTCAACCCCCGGTGAGTACAAGAAGAGCGATTGTTGGCAACTTACGGATTTGGCTGCAGGTATGATATAATTTGATCAATAAAAGTTTAAGTTATTTGTGTAGTGATTGAAAATTTTGTGATAACTTTGATTTCCGGTTTTATCTCTGGAAATGTTTTAGAATGAGTCTTAAATAAGTTGCAAAGAAATCAATTACCTACAATTTGATGTACGTAGTTTCTCAATTGAACATCTAAGAACAAAGTTATGCTCTTTTAAAGTTGTGACGTGAATTCACTCAGTTTAAACAGATCGGGGTAATGGACTGAATTCATTTTACAATATTTGGAACTATTATGAATCATTTTCTAGAGATGTCAATTTTATGTGCACCTTTAAAAGTGATATTTTGTTATTACAACTTGTATTTCCTTAAAAAATTTACAAAAAATCAAAATGTTTTTGTTCGTTTCTAAAAACAATTCCATACAATATGAACAATTTTTTTTTCTACACAATGAAGCAAATCGTAAATATTTTAAAAAAAATCCAAACAAATCAACACATTTAATATTTTTTTATAAGTTGTTAACATTCCAGATTTTTATATATATCCAGGCTAGCCTGTTCATGGCTTTTAAATATTTCCGGAAAATTTTGCAGTATGAAGACAAGTATCCTTTTCAAATGAGAAAGAGGTAAGATGTAAAAAGTGTTATTATTTTTTTCATATTTTCAAAATAGCTTAACTCTATGTGGGGTTTAGTGGGGGGATTGGACAGGACATCAAACGATCGGAAGACTGATATACAATGGATTGTGGGTTCAAGCCAGCCGGAGTATCTCGACAAATTTAGGATAATGAGTAGGTTACTTTGGAACCTTTTCAGAATTCTCCATTTGTTTCGAACAGTTGGAAGGGAGTGAGATGAGTCAAACCTGTCCCAAGCCAGTGGTAACGGACCCCTTGGTTGTGCTGAAAATATTGTTTATGAGTTAAGCTTGAACAATATTTGAATATGCGATCAAGACTTCCCGTACCGCCTCGGGTCGGAAGACCTATCAGCCACTGGTGGGTTTTCATACATACATACATACATACATACATACATTTAAAAAAAATGGTGATTGTCCGAAAAATATTTATAAACCAACAGTGTTGGTATTGGATAATGAAAGCAATATAAAGTTTGTAGGTGATTTCATTAAGCCAATCCGTCATACGAGGTAAAGTTTTCTACGGCATCGAAAAATGTAAAAATTCGAACATCTATTGCTCGATTTTTTAAATTTTTTATGAGAATCAAAAACTTTAAAAAAAACTTTTTCACGATGTTAAAAACTATATCATCATCAATTTGTTATAATTCAATGATAATTTTATTACAGTATATTGAAATAAAAATTGAATGAGTGTTGTGGTATACAAATGTTGCATCTAACCCTACTTTTGCATGATGCCCCGTTTGACGGTACGTGATTTTGATCAAATTTGTTCGGATTCTGAGTTGAACATTTAGTAATCAAATGCCCGAATTTTGCCAGATTTTCAGAAAAATTTGCCCGGATTTGCCCTGACCGAATTAGCCCTGAAAAAAAATCTGGCAACCTTACCACAGATTATGGTAAACTAGAATATAAATGAAAGGATATTTCGAATACGTTTTGAAACTTGCTAATGATGGTGCTATTATTCAGTTTAAGCTATGGATTTTTAACTGTGCCAAATGACTAACGTCATGGCTAGGTCATTATTTAAACTTGATATTTAAAGCAGAATTTTTTTTTTCTGTTGCAAGAAAAGGTTCAGAATTCATAGGAATTTTTTAAAACAAACAGTAAAATTCTGGAAAACAACTGCTCTCTGGAGCCACCATTTTGAAAGACTATAGTTTTGAGAATTTTTCAAAATCTGAGTTGTTCGGTGAAATAATATGTTATTGACTTATGTTTATTAGAGTGCCCCAAATGAACCAACATTTAAAAAAGTTATGCGCTGCAGGCTTAAATTGATCCTAGGCCTAGTACAAGGTCTCTTGCCAAATTTGGTCCAGATCTGATCACGGAAAGAGGTCGCTCAACGAACCTAAATTTTGTATGGGATTTTAAGACATTTTGTTAGGAAGGAAAATGAAAATCAAGTTCTTCACGAACTTTGGCCGATTTATTTTGAAAACACTTTTAAGCTATACCTATCACTTAAGTACTAAGTATTTCAAAAGTTATTTCGGCCATTGCAAAAATGGTTTTTTAGAGATGTTTTGTGTATTGGGGCGATTTTGCTATTTTATGGAAACTTGGAAATAAACCGGTCGTAATACTTTTGTTTAAAACATTTTTAAGCAGCTCAGCAAATGCAAAATGCTGCCTATTCTCAAATAGTGATATCAGACAGTCAGAAGAGTTTACAGTTTTCCACATTTCTTGTTGATTTGAAGATTTTAAGAGTTCCATAGTAGTTTTTCATGGTTATCGTTTTTTTTATCCAGAAACGATTAGGCGATGCTCCACGGTTATTCAATATAACGAACCCGTCAAAATGATAGGCGGTCGTAAAGATGGGTAAATCAAATATATAAATCATTTATTAGAAAGTTATTGAAATAATTAAGAACAAGAGAATACATGTTTTATTGAAGTATGAATTTACAGTTGAAAGAATTCAACCTGTAAATTCATACTTCAATAAAAATGACGTGTTCCGTGTGCTTAGTATTAAGGAACAGTTAAGTTTATAATTATTTGTGGCTCCAAAGAGCCAATTTGAATTTTTTATTTTAGTTTAACACATTGAAACACTGTTTTTTTTTTAATTTGATGATTTTAGCTTATTGGTAACTGATGAGATTTATATAAAAAAAACCAACTCAGTTGTTAACCTCATCCTTAAGGTTGTCAAATTTCCCGGTTTATCCGGGTTTGCCCGGATATTTGGTACAAAATTTGGGAACAGTCCGGCTCAGCCCAGTTGCTCGGATATCGTTGAACAATGCTCAAGTTTTGCCCGGATTTTTTCACTTTATTTGAAAAATCAAAACAACAAAAAAATAATTGTGTTGTATTTTTTTCATGTAGCCATCGAAACAAAACTATTCAAGCAGATTTAGCAAAAATAATCATGAAAGGATTTTTTGAAGCCTAAAATACGATTTTAAATCTGTTTATGAATTTTGATGAAAAAAATCTTGATTTTTGTTGAGTAATTTCAGAGTTTTGAAAAAAATTTGCCCAGATATTTCCGGGATATTTGGTCGTCAATTTAGAAATAAACGCTTGGATTTTACCAGGTTTTTTAAATAAATTGGCCGGATTTTCCGGCCCGGATACGTGCTGAAAAAATTCTGGCAACCTTACTCATCCTGCTTTGATTGGAAATTCGAAGTTATATTTCTAGTTATTCTAACAACATCTGCTTCAACTGTTGGAATTATTTGGTCTTTGCATAAACCAGAAATCAGAGCAAGTCTATGCGAGAATTCGAATTATTTTGGTTTCTTTTATCAAGACGAACGGTAAGAATAGTTATTTGTGTAGTGAATAAAACTAGTGAATATGAATTGATTTCATAACAAGATAATAAAATATTGACGTTTGTGAAGTCTTCGTGTAACTTTAAGTGAATTTTTGTGGTTTTGTGGCATATGGAAGCTTCGCAAAACCAAAGCGATACAATGTTGCAAACTGGTAATATGATAATT
Source organism: Uranotaenia lowii (assembly GCF_029784155.1). Lineage (NCBI taxonomy): Eukaryota > Metazoa > Arthropoda > Insecta > Diptera > Culicidae > Uranotaenia > Uranotaenia lowii. Next base: position 159,899,167 of record NC_073692.1, on the reverse strand, counting down.
TTTGAAGAACCTACTCGCAAATGCTACGATAACAGAAACTTGTAAGCTAATGTTTATCAGAAAGTTCATGTCCGCAATAAATTCATTGATTTCAGAAAAAAAATCAAAATTCCCTGAAATATTGCTTCAACAAGTAGGCAAATCTGGCGATACCCACAAATATTGGCCGAATTAATGTCATTCACATGCACCTTAATTTGTTTGATCGAATATTCAAACAATATCAACTTGCCAAAAGTTCAATTTGGGATCCAGTAAATTTCTCGAAATTCTCTGGCTACCATTTAAAACCAGGCCACAAAAGGCCAAAACCAACCGAAGCCAAACGAAAAACACAAGGAAATGAAATTTCCAACGACAGATTTTTCCCGGAACGTATGCCTCTCGACAGTTTCGGGAATTCAATTTAGCAGCTTAATTTTAAATTGAAAATTGCCACTCCCGGCTCAATTAAGGCTTGGACTGAGCTGAACACGAAAGAAGGTGAATCGAGGGGTGAGTCGATGGGGATTTTTCCGAAGGGTGCAACCAGGAGGCGCCATCGACCGATAAAACAGGCCATGGCGGGTATGCAAATTTAACCGCTGTTTCGTTTAATCGAATTAACCTGAAGTGTACCGGAATTCGATGTGCTGTCGCCGGCTTTTCAATGGAATTTAGAGCATTTCCGAGACTCCAGTATTTTGTTGAGGGGTGAAACTTTTCTCTATCGACTTCGTCGTCGTCGTCTCTGGCCAAAATCCGCGGGGGAGCTCGAAATTTTAATTGATAATTTAGTGTCAAACTTTTCTAATAACGGTGGCATGTCGTGGATCCGCCCGAATCTGTCGGTGGTCTCTCTCGGTTCCGATCTTTCCGGAAGAAGTCCGCCGATAAATTTGCTTGCCACAAACGTGCCCGTGCGCTATCAAAATATTATATTTTTGACGCCTCATTGCGATGGAAATCGGCGGTGGACACATTTTCATCAGTCCGCGCGTAATAATGATATTCAAAATCAAATGCCAACAACGACAGTCCTTTCAGGGAAAAATTTTCCCCTTCCATTATCTCTCAGCGGAAAACATTGACAAAAACATTTGTTCATCAGCTGGCGTCGTCGTGATTTGGTTGTTAGTAAACTTTCGATCAAATACTGTCTCTTCCACATTGTTGGTTCATATTTTTTCACGAAATAAAATGACAAGCAGCTATCGGATCGATGGTTTGAGATAGAAGAAAAGCGCAGGAGAAGGGAGAAAATGTCAACTGAAAAACCAAACGGAATGTTGTCACAGCTGTGGATTAATCAAAGTGAGATTTGAATTGATGATTAGTTGAAAATTTGTTGCCAGTGCTTTGTTAACGTGTTATTAATCTTGACGATTGTTAAAAGATACCATTGGTGAGTTTCGTTGGTTTTTCAACTTGAATTGCGGAATATTATAAGCAACTTAGACAGTTTTGATTATTAAGCAAATAATTCCAGAATAGTATATGTATGCAAGTGTTTTCTTTGTGAGTTAAAATCAGCAAATCATCGATTTTTCAGTGAAATGTGAGCACAAGCTTGACTAGTTTGTTTATGTTCTCTGTTATTTATTTGGTGATTTAGAACCCAGCAAACATTTTTGTAGGTATATTTCTCAACAACTTTGTTATACGTTTCATATACATTCTAGAATGATCGTATGAAACACGAAAAAACAGCATTTACCTACCAAAGTGGAGGCAATAAACATACAAATTTGCAGAGAGCACCAGTTTTTATTTCTCTCAACGCATGCGAACTGTTGCCAGCGATAATATTTGCTGCCTCTGTTATTGGGCAATTCTCTCAAATACACCATCTGATTTTTAACAATCTGGTTGCACTGCTGGTTGCAAAGAGAACAACAAAGCTGTTCTCTCTTTTGACCCACGCGGGAGAAAAAAAGGAACGAAATCGTCTTCAGAATCTGCAAACATGGCGGACTTTTTATCATATCCGATTTAAACCAATTAATACGACTTCGAGTAACTATTTTTACGACATTTTACTTGCGTTAGTTGGAATTACGATTCGCAGTAACGTTTTTAATGACTTGAGTTATCATATTTGATGCGATTTCATATTTGCTGGGAAGGTGCTCAGTCCTCGCTGATATTTTTTCAAAGTGATGTCTTCAACAGTAATTGTAAATCGGTTTAGATTTAAGTACCCAAATCGTTATAACGAAAGCTTGGTGAATTTATTATTTAAAAAAGTTCTTCAACAGTAATTGTTAATCGGTTTAGATTTAGGTACCCAAATCGTTATAACGAAAGCTTGGTAAATTAATTATTTAAAAAAGTTATTCGTGGCCTCATATAGGAATTAAATTATGGGAAAATGTCTGATTTATCGAAAAAACCGAGCAACTTGCGACTTTCTACGAGAAAATTTCAAATTTCTTTCGTATTATCCTTCCCGAGACTTTCGGGAAAACATGATCTGAAGCGTACTTAAAAAAGTTTTATGTTGCATTCCAATTTACTGAAAAACAGAGAATTTTAAGAAATGCATGTTCAATTAAAATGATAATCAACGCAATAAAAAAAAAAATGTTGGTATAATAACGGTTTTGTAACAAATGCGGTACAACGTTTCAAAGCCGAAAATGATTTTAAACCTTGAAAAACTTAAAGAAATTAGATTTTGATTCTGAAATTGTTAATCAGAAGATTATTATTTTGATTTCAAGTAAAGATTTAAGCGGTTTTCGTAAATCATATTTCATTATCAATAACAACAATATAACCTAAATCTTTTTTTTTAATCAGTAATGTAAAGAAGCAAAATAAAATATCTCATCCTTATTGTTGTTGCTGTAAAGTTCTAAATAGGCCGTCTTCTAATGCATTGATTTCATCATTGATGATCAGCCTATGCTATATGTAGTTATGTATCGCTAGAACAAAATAAAAACTCATATCACCTCGTCTTACAACTCCCATTCTCAATCCACCCGTGGTGCTGGCTGCTTTGGGGGTGGATCCGCGATGCCAGGTAAATGGAAAAACTGGAAAACTGTAAACAAAAAGGTGTACAAAGCTCATTTTACTACAGCTTTATACTTCAGAGATCTCTTAAAAAGTAAGTAGAATCGACTTTAAGGTCTTCTTCTAGTGTTTTAAATGTTTTTTGAAAAAATATTGATATCTACTAAGCGATGAATTGAGTTTCGTAAACTGGTGTTTTTCTTGCAATTGAAAGCACACCTAAGTATTTTAAAATCTGATTTCAAAGTCTGAATTTGTAATCTCAACTCGAATTCCAAAATATGAGTTTGAAGTCTTAAAAACATTAGAAGATGTAAAACCCGTTGTGATCGTTACTTGTCCAATTCTGAATTCCGAATGTGAATTCTCAATCTGAATCTTACTTCCGAATCTGTCTTTTGAATCTAAATTCTTAATCTGAATTCATGATCTGAATTTTAAATCTAAATTCAGAATTCTGAATCTTAATTCTGTATGAGTATGCTGATATGAATAAGTTTATATCAACTATACTTCAATACGGTTAAAAAAACGAGGTTTCAAAAATCTTCAAATGAATTACCCCCTAACGCAGTTTTCTGTATGGCTCTGCTTTTTGTTGACGCCGCACAGTGGGGCAGACCCCAAGTAACAATTTTAGCTTTATTATGGTCAGTAAAATTTTGTTTGGACTATCCCGATCAGAAGGGAAAAACAAAATCATATCAAGATGAGATATTTTGATACTATTTTTTTCTATCTAAATGAGTTATAATTCAGTACTCGTAGGATGTTACAATATCACAAATTATATCAAAAAATCTATGCGATCATAGCTTAAATATATCAATTTTAGATATGCTCCTTTCAAGATTATATCTCATTCAGATAGCATAGTGTGATATTGAACAGAACAAAACCTATCAAAATTATAACTTATCAAGATATGAGTGCTTCGAGAAAAATTTCTAGTGGAATGTCAATAAACCACATTATATGCTAAAACCATGCTCCATTTTTGGTTTTTAAAAAAATGGATTCATTTTATGGATCTGTTGAGCGAAACTCATTAATGCACGGTTTGGGCCGTTGACTTCGATGTCCGTGTTTCATAAAAAGTTGCACGTATATAAAAATATGATATAATCATTTTATTTTAGGACAATCCGAATAAAAATCTTTATCATTGAAAATAGGCTCAACCCCATTCAAGTCTGTCAATCAGAATAAGATATATTGGGCTTGTGATATAGTTCAGTTGGCAAGTCTATTGTCTCCTGAGCCGATGTCAGCGAGTTCGAGCCCAAGAGTTAACATCGAACACAGTTGTACCGGATAAGTGCTTCAATAACGATCCGCCAACTGCAACGTTGATAAAGTCGCGAATGCCATAAAGATGGTAAAACGACTATAATTGAAACAAAAAAAAAAAAACAAAAAAAAGAATAAGATATAATTCAGATTGGAGAAACTTAAAATCGAAAATTTAGACTACTTAATTATAACTGAATCAGATGTAAATATCTTGGTGAGATATGTTTGAGTTATTATTTTGATACGCTCTCCTGATCGGGATAGCATCAATCCCATAAAAAGCTAAAGCGCATTCTATAACATCACCTGGACTCTAATAAAGCCAAAATTAGGCTATTTGACCCTACCCTATAAACTTCATCATGACATATCATTGTTGGTCATCAATTTTGGTCACCAAAGCTTTTAAAAAGCTATTATTAAACATGTTAGGAATTTTTGTTTTTTTCGATTCTGTGAGTTCTCGGAGTTTTATTTTAATTTTTTCCAGCAACCATAATGGTTGATGAAAGATGATTGCATTATTGAGATATGATCTGGTAAAATTAATAGCCAAAATACCAATGTTTTGACCCTATTATGAGTAAGCTTGCCAGATTGCCCGGATATCGTGAAAAAAGTCCAGATATTTCCCGGTTTTTTTCACAATATTCACAAATAAACCAAAAAAAAGTTCTTGAGTAAGTTTCAGCTAAATCGATTAACGGTATGGACACTTTTGTGCCGTCCGGTTCCAGCCGAGAGCAAAGGGCCAGGGAAATGTGGTCCCTACTTGGAGTAAGCTGAGGCGTCACGGCGTTAACTCTGACGATGCGGTCGAAAGCGAGGCCGCGCGTGGCTTGCGTTCGGGAAGCTTGCTTAAAGTCGACTGGCTGTGATGGAGTGAGACGGCGTGTGAGCGAGAGGCGAATTGCCGACAGTGACAGATGATAACTTATCGTTTATTAACGAGGGGTGTCCTGATGGCTATTCTAATACATTGGTTATATATTTAATGAGTCGAATACACTACGAATATAAGATCGTCTTGCGGTATCCCACATCTCCTACTTACTTACAAAAAAAAATGAAAAAAAAATTCTTTGTTGTACACTTGTTTTTTTTTATCTATTTTCATACCTTTCTGATGACACATTGATTAATATCGCTTTTCTATTTTTTTGCAGTTTTTTTCAGCTACTTTTCATTATTGTCATTTTATAAACGTTTTAATTTGTTTAATTTTTTTTACTAACACAACACTAAATTGAATATCGTTTAAAAAAGGTCAAAAAAGTTTATGTCCTTTCTGAATGTTTATGTTGTTAAGCCCTGTTAACACTATGCAAGTTTGTCATGTGCAAAACTAATAAATTATCACTATTTATTTTTGAGCGTGTTTGGTGTCAAAACAAAAAAAAGGTAAACAATTTCCTGCAATCCAGACATCTGCAGCTGAACCATAAGTGATTAATAATGAAAGTTTTCTTGCGTTTGTCTCGCATATGGCTTCGAAGACAGCGTTATGAGAACCCTAGCAATGACTGGTCAACGATGTCGCCCGTGAAACCAGCCAGCATCAACCGGATCCTTCGCTCCAGTCGAAATTCAAAAGGACTCGGAATCAACTTCAGCACATTCGAATTAAGCCTTCACACCATAAAAAAAGGGCGACGAGCAGCAAACTCGATGGTCTACGGAAACAGGTGCTGAAAAAAATCTTCAAAATGTGTTCGAAAAGTGGGCGATCGCGAAAAAAAAAAAAAAAAAAAAAGGAGAGATGCTGCAATCTTCGACTAGTGTCGACAAAGCTCAATATCTGTTACGGCTCTCTTCTGTGCTGTCCCGTTGCAGTTCCAGCGATAAGACCAGTGCAAAACCACAGACAAATCCATCTGAAAACAACCCTAGTTTCTGGTAACAGTTCCAATATGTTCTGTGCAGCCACTCGTATTCTTATCGTTCCTTCATCTAGGGGAAAACCTGTTGCAAGCTAAGCCTATCATGAGAAATCTCAAATTTAAAGGTTCTTTTTTTTTCTTTCAGACCTCACAGCAGTTCTGTGGAGCTGCAGAAAAGAAAATCAACGTAAATTCTGAAATCGAACACTGGTATTAATAATTGTACAACGAAACGCTGGATTTATCAGCTTAACCATTAGACACGCTGATTCACACCATTATCAAAGGTTTTGGATGAGATGATGCTAAAAACATTCTAACGTCAATTCTGGCAACACACACATTTGTCAATCATGATCACCCTTTTTCCCCGATTCGTCGTTTTGAAGTTGAAACAACTCAGCACCCCATCAAACTGGACAGGCCAACTATAATCGGGGCTTCCGTGATCGTTGCCAGTCCCACAACTGTGGCAAGAACGATAACCCCTGCAACTACGGACTTGGTCTTGTATAAAACTACCGACAGCCTCCGTACGATCGCAATCAGCATAAGCCACAACGTTCTCCGCCGATTCGAATGCAGCCTCCAATTGTTAGATCAATATGATCACTCAGAATCGTGTAAGCAACAACATCCTAGCGCAACGAGACTATATCATGCAATTAATGAACAATAGCCAGCAGCGTAAAAATGTTCGTCGCATATAAATGCGGAGTGCAGTTGAAAATTTAACTGTCCTAGCAGTAACTCGCAACAACAACAAAGAGAAGAGTCAGGTACAGGATTACGCACAATGATTTGCAGCATATTCTAGTCCAACAAAATTATTAAATAGCTGCCCTCGAAGCTGATACAAATAGCGCTTCTGTTGAGATGGCAAACCCAATCGTCGCTCGTGGAACAGTTTGTGCAATTCACTAATCATACGACGGAACCCATCGGTACTGTGCAAAATGAGTAATCATATAAACAACAATTCGTTCATAGCTACGAATCGCGCGTGGGTCGAATTCATATCAGTAGCCGAACAGATCAACGCCAATTCATTTTATTCTGCGAATGACGAAAGGGGCGTAACCGTTTCAAAGGCATGATTTTGAGTCTCACAGGGCATTTTAGACATTATTCGTTGGGTCATTTCAACTGAAACCCCTTATAGGCTCGGCGTCTCGATATGTTCATAATGTTGATCAATCGACCGAAATATCGTGAGATTCGCCACTGATCACTTCGTCAGTCCAACAAAGTGGGAAACAAGAGACTTGCTTTTAATAGTACTAATGTCCTTGAGTTCGAAAACAGCTGTTTGGGAATCATTTTTTTTTAACATAGTTGGATCGTTCCAATGCAGCATTACACATCATGCCAAATTTATCGAGCAGAACAGTACACATTATAGTAAGCATTTCTACCTGTAATAAAAATAGCAATGTGGGTCATCAGGTGCCATACCTAATTTTATACAAATTTTATTATTTTTACAAAACTCGCCCTGCTCACGGGAGTTCACATCAAATTTAAGAAAAATCCTCTTGCAGGCAGGAGCGTGCATTGTGCCAGATTTAAAACATTCTAATACCAAAAGGCGGAATTCTTTGTCATACAGGTGATCAAAATCGACTAGGATGTACTTCTTGTTTTCTTTTTAGGCAAAAATCTACATCGTTCCAACTTTGCAACATTCCCACTCTGACAGACCAAGGTCTTCGTCGCACCAGCGTTCTAAATCAATCAAGCTTATTTTCTCAGGCATGAAATTTCTAATTCTTGTTTCTCCAATATCATAAATTATTATTTTATGTATGAATGTTAGATTTAGCAGATATTTTGTTCATGTATCAAATGGGATTCCATTTTCTCTTATTGCAAATCGTTTTCCTTTCATTGGAATTTTGCAAGCGGACATTTCAAACATTGGACACTTATTAAACACTTCATGATGATAAATGATTTCACTATCTGTTCTGGTTAATGATACTGAGTTCTACATCCTAAAGCATCCTGTATACTGGTTAGAACACAGCTTCTAGGGGCTCAAACTTCGATGGAAGGTACCATCACGGCTTTTGCAATGCTGTGTGCAATGACTGACTCTATTTTCTTCCCAACAATGAAATGCAGCATGTCATAGCTCCAATTACCTAGAGTCTGGACTCCCCGACTCAGTTTAAGCAAGCGTTCGCTAACTCCGAATCAGGAAACTTACAAGAAGCACACTTTAAAAAAAAATTCTGCACTCAAGCAAGATGGGACCAAATCAAATTTGATTTCGTTAAATAAATGTCGGAACAGTCGATCGGAAGTCAAGGAAATTAGACGCAATTTGACTTGCTGCACGTGTGATGATTAGCTAAACTAAACCGGACCAGCCGCATAAAAATGAAATTCACCAAATTTCTGAGTTCGTACTCTATCAGTTGCTCACTCTGTAACCAAAACTCAAGTTCCGGGCAGGTGCCAATCTTGTCTATTACGGGCCTTATGTGTCACGGCCATGCATAGTAAGGCGCCTGTGCATGGATGAGACTTCACATCACATCTGTTTTTCTTACTTGAGCTGAAAAGAAAATCATACAAAATAAAACCATCGATCAAAGCTACAAAACTCAAATCCAATCGTCCTCATACTACATATATGCTTCGATAAACTCACGACCAACAATTTTCATATATCTCAAGATGCTGTTATCTAACAACTAGCCTTCTTTGTTCAATTTACTGAAATGCTCATTTTGTCAGTATAGGGTGCTTAATCGCTTGGCGCACGGCAGCCTCCCAATTAAACGCACTTCAATCAATCATTTTGTCAGTATACAACAATTTACTCGGGATGAACTTCTTATATATTTTTTTTGACGAAAGTTCTAATCGCGTCAGTCACTTCAGGTGGAAGTTCTCATCTCCAATCTACTCACAGTAGCAATCACTACCTCAGAGACAAAATTTAATCAGGCGGAAGTCTGCATCGCGCCTAATAGCTGACAACCATCACACACTTCAACTAATTCGACGGAAGTCTTCATCGCGCCGTTCATCTTAGGCGGAAGTCTGCATCGCGCCTAGCAGTTAAGTCATTAAGCCACATCTCGACGGAAGTCCTCATCGCGTCGTTCACTCTAGGCGGAAGTCTGCATCGCGCCAATAGTCAAAAAGCAATAAATCGATTTAACTCAGGCGGAAGTCTGCATCGCGCCTGGTGGTAAGTTAATCTTGCCACATTTCAAATACTTTCGACGGAAGTCTTCATCGCGTCGTTCACTCTAGGCGGAAGTCTGCATCGCGCCAATAGCCAAAAAGCAATCAATCGATTCAATTCAGGCGGAAGTCTACATCGCGCCTAGCGGTCAAAATATCAAGCTTCATTTCAATTACTTTCGACGGAAGTCTTCATCGCGTCATGCGCTGTAGGCGAGAATCCGCATCGCATCAATAAACAACTATCAATCAATCACATCAAGGCGGAAGTCTGCATCGCGCCTAGCGGTTCAATTTCAAAGGTTTTTTTTTGACAGAAGTCGCGCCAATAACCAACAGTCAACGAATCAATTTAACAATGGCCGAAATCTGCATCGCGCCCAACCAATGCTACTTATTAAGGTATTCCTTCTCAGAAACTCCGACGGAAGCTCATAGCGCCGAGGAAAATTCATTATATCATAAAAAAATCGCTCAACTTTATTCTCTTAAACTAATATCAGCATCGAGTCTTTATAAACAAAATGGCTACCATTCTGGTATTCAAAAACTCACCTCGTTTCGTTCTTTGGGAAATCAGCCAGGTTCTCAAAGCTTTTTATAAATTATCCAGCAGGATCGCCAATTGAGCCGTCCGGTTCCAGCCGAGAGCAAAGGGCCAGGGAAATGTGGTCCCTACTTGGAGTAAGCTGAGGCGTCACGGCGTTAACTCTGACGATGCGGTCGAAAGCGAGGCCGCGCGTGGCTTGCGTTCGGGAAGCTTGCTTAAAGTCGACTGGCTGTGATGGAGTGAGACGGCGTGTGAGCGAGAGGCGAATTGCCGACAGTGACAGATGATAACTTATCGTTTATTAACGAGGGGTGTCCTGATGGCTATTCTAATACATTGGTTATATATTTAATGAGTCGAATACACTACGAATATAAGATCGTCTTGCGGTATCCCACAACTTTCAGCGGTTGATTCAAATAATTTCGCTGATTTACTTTTATAAACCTTTAAATATTTAAGTGTTCCAAAAAGTTTTTGGAAGTCTGCAATTGCATCAATAAAATATTAATTTCATTTTTTTTTGCATTTTTTCTTTGCTTTTATATATAATAACACCTGAATTTTGCCCGGATTTTGCCAGGTTTTTTTGAAAAAATGCTCGGAATTGCTATGCCCGGATGGGAATTGAAAAAATTCTGCCAACCTTAATTATGAGCCTCTTTTGTACGGCCAGTCATGATTTTAGGTAAAATGTGTATGAAATAGTATCTTAAATTAAATGCAACTCGTCAAATCTGATGGTCAATCATGATGGAATTGATTGAAAATGGGCCTGAAAAAATATTTTCCAATGCTTGCTTTGTGATTCCATCAACATGGCGTCATTTTGTGCGCTTTGATTTTGCATCCAACATGGCCGTTAGTCAATTCGATTTGAAGTTTCTCTCGCAAGCCAACCAATTACAACACGCTTACGATGAGTTCCTCATTTCTGAGTTGTTAATCCTTAGTACATTAAATGAGGACAGACATTAAAAAACGGATTAGTTGTTAATCACCCGTGGAATAAATCATGGGTTCAAGTCAAATTTCGTTGTTTGACGCCATATTGAAATCCAAGATAACGGCTTCCGCTGATCTTTCAAAAGTTATAAATGACTTAAAATCGCATGGAACCCCATCAATATTGGTATTGGGTGAAAGGGCTAAACGAGTAAAAGTCGTATTTTGCTATCAGACGCCATCTTGAAATCCAAGATGGCGGCATCCGCTGAACTTTGAAATGCTGTTAGTCACTGAGAACCGCATGAAAGGCCCACAATATTAGGCCCAGGTATTTGGTGAAAGGGCTAAACTATAAGAAGTCGAATTTCGCTATCGGACGTCAACTTGAAATCCAAGATGGCGGCTTCCACTGAACGTTAAAATGCTGTTAATCACTAAAAATCGCATGAAACCCCCACAATATGGGTATTGGCTAAAAGGGCTAACCTAGAAGAAGTCAAATTTCGCTATCAGGCGCATCTCGAAATCCAAGATGGCGGCTTCCACTGAGCTTTAAAACTCTGCAAATGAGTAAAAACCGCACAAAAGCTTTACAATATTGGTATTCGTGGAAAGGGATAAACTAGAAGAACCAGACCCTGATTGTTTTTGGCATCCTGCTCGAACATTTTGTGTTGTTAAAATCGAACGATTTTTTTCCCAACTTTGATTTTACTTATTACCACATTTTTTATCATGTTTTTGATGCATTTAGCGCTTTTCGTGTTTTGTCGATAGTTTTTGTTTTTTGTTTTGAACGGCTAGCTGCTATTTTCTACATTGAAAAGCTAAATGTGTTAATTATATCTTACACTATGGCCGTATTTGCACCAACAGACTGAGAATCTGCCCAGACAACGGAACATCTTAGTAATACCTATTACCCATTTCAGTTTGAGCGCCTTATTTTTAAGCGTGTCAATAGCTTTCTGGATAGCGATTGTGTCCTGTGATTCGAAGGTTTTTGGTTCGATTCCTTAGTCGATATTTTTTTAATTTTGATTACTTCCAATTATAATTAAATGATTGTTGGTGCTGCTGCTTCGAGGCGCCACTGGCTACTTTTTATGGTAAAGAAAATTGTTTGAACTTTTGATTTTTTTCCTGTTTTTTTGTGTAGAAAAAAAATATTTTTTTGAGACTAAAATCATTTGAATTGCCCAGCCCAGTTTTGCAAAAACGTTTTTTAAAGGTTTAAAAATCCTTTTAACACTAGAAAGACCGCTGGACACTTTGTTTGTTTAATATCTTTTAAATCTTTTAAAAATTCGCAAAAATACGACTTTTCATGAATTTTTAATCTCTACGAAACTGTGAACTCTTTATTTCACTATTAGACACATTCCACCGTGACGTGAAATCACTTTTCCGGACTTTTCTGCACTGTTATCATTCATAGAAGTCATAGAAGTCATAGAAGTCAACCAATTTACTTGAAAATGAAAAAAATTGTAGCAAACGGTCGCAAATTGAATTTCCTTCAAAATGAATATACTTTGGTCATTTTGAAATTTATGTTGTTTTTGTTGTGATTGATTACTTTTGTGACGTGAATTCACGCTAGAATTAACCATTTCGGACTTTAGTACATACATCTTTGATTTCCTGTTCTCTTTGTGGAAAAAGAATTTTGGTGTTTTCGAATGAGTTGTAAAGAAAACAATTACCCACAATTTGATGTGCAGAGCTTCTCGATTGAACACGAACGAACGAAGTTATGCTTATTTGAAGTTGTGATGTGAATTCACTCAGTTCAAACAGAACAGGGTAGTTGACTGAAATCACGTCACGAAATATGAAGTTATACTGTGGTTATACTGAACCATTCTTTGAAGTCTTGAAATTTTATGTACACTTTCCAAAACGATATTTTGTTGTTCCGACTTTTACAATCATAAATTTTTAGTATCTGCACCTAACTTTTTCCTTATTTTGATTGGCACTTGAATAGCAACATATTGAGGGATCATATGTTAAAATTACTACTGTCTTCGTTTAAAGATTCACAAAAAAAAAATTATTTTTTTTTTCAATGTTTTTGTATTTTTATTTGAAAATAATGAACTTATTTAAAAAAATCAACTTAATTATGCTCGATTTGTAAAAATCCGACCATCTGGAGGGTCAAAACAGCTTTCAGAGCATATTTTTAACAAATAATCAAATTTTGTGACGTGAATTCACTCATTCGCGCAGTTGTAACTCCGCTAGATTCCAACCGATTTCTATAAATTTTAGAGTTTTAGAATCCTCTTATCATTTTCAAAGAAAATCTCATTTTTTTCATTTAAAAAAATGTCAGAGTTTTCTCGTAAAATTAAAAACTTTCCTTTTTTGTGACGTGAATTCACTCATTTGCGACTGTTTTTGTTCGCTTTTCAAACCAACTACATTGGATATAAACAAATTCTTTTTTCTACAAAATGAAGCCGTGTTTTTTGGCTTCTGAACGTACTAAAAATATTTCCAAAAAAAAATCATCCATATGTTAATATGAATGATTTTGTAAAAGTTGTCAAAAACACCACTTTTTCCAACAAAAAAACTGATTTTCAAAATCATCTAAAACATGTGTAAAAAAACTTTTTTCTCTTTTTTCCGTTGGTTTTGTGTGATTTGAATTATCAAAATTGTAGACAATTTTGAGATTTTTTGATACGCGAACGGATAAAAATCACTTTTGAGCGGTACAAGCGCGTGGAATGTGTCTATATCTTTTCATAAGCGAGAAAAATTTCGCCTTGGACACTTAGACACGTGACCAGTCAAAATGACTGGTAAAATTCACAACCCTATAATTCAAACAAGATAAAAAAAATTCGCTTGTTTTTAGTTTCATTTGCAATCTACATTCAGGACAATGAGCCCTTGTTGACATATGGTTTGCAGAAGTGTGTCATTCGTAATGAAATTATTGATTTTCGATGCGAAGTCTTGAAGATTTGTAGAAAAAGTTCTCGTATTAACCGCTGTGTGGCGCTTCAAGCACTTGACGTCCATTTTTTTGGTCGATTTTGTTGCTCAACTATAATCAAACCTTAAGTCAAAATTTGGTGAAATTTCATCTAGATTTGTAAAAGTTATGTTATTTTAGTTACATGTCCATTCGACTGATTATGTAATTTTAGGTGATAGATATTTTTTATACTAAACTTGTATGAGTAAAATTATTATGAATTGTGTTCTCATTTATTCAAATTTGAAGACATCAGCTATGAAACTGAATAATTTAAATGATATTTCAACATGAGTGCACGGAATATTTTTTATATGTTGGTTATCCACCATGGGTGCACGGATTCACAGCAGTTTCTGTATAAGTTTGTGTGTATAAGTTTGTGGTCACATGCGTTCATGGATAATTAAGTCGCACATATGTCCAATGAAAGTTCACTTACAAGTATTGCGGCACCCGTGTATATACCTGGCCAGCTGGCAACTGATTGAACATTCTAATTATAAAGTCATTTATAAGAGGAAACACATCTCGGAAACTTATGGGATTTGAACCCAAAAGTTTTCTTGCCGATACCGGGAATTGAACCCAGTACGTTTGGCATACCAAGACCTGATTCGCGCCAACCTATCTGCTAGACCACATCGGCGCTAAGAAATTTCAACATCAGTTCGGCTCCAGACTCCGTTCAATACGGACGTGTTTCCATGAGCTGTGCTGGTTTACCTATAGTTGTTGGAAAACGGATAGCTTCTTTGAGTGAGTGTTCAACTTAAAGTGGAAACTGGTAATTCAAAATGGAGCCCAAGCGTGAGAACACAATAATATTACGGTTTGGATCGCATTCCAAAAACCCATCTAACGGCGAAGTGTTCGAATTTTTTGAAAAACAGTCGTGGACATGCAGTGATCTTAGTGCTATGTACAGGGAAAATTTTTGTCTCTATGTGCGTTTCCGGTCCGAAGAATTAATGAGAAATGCTTTCACGATATTAGGACCGCAGGTGGCGTTTAATTCTGCAGATGGTTCAACAATAAATGTCAGCCCGCATGAATCAGCATTATACAATAACGATTTCCATTATCTTTTTCCTAAGACACATGAAAGATTAGCTTTATAGTTGAGGATTATTGATGTACGATTAAGGTAGTCTTTTTTCCATGACATGGAATCGTTTGGACGCACTTTACGATACAGCGAACCGGTCGTTAAGTAGAGTAACCATTCATTTTTTTTGCTTTTTTCTAATGAAATTTGTAGCAAAACGATAGATGTAATCGTTGTTAAATCATCCATTTCAATATTTAGAACGACACAATGTATCTTTAATAGATCTTTTTACGATTTATATTGCAAAAGAAAACGATTCGTGCTAAAATTCATTAAATATTATTTTATTAATTCTAGTATGGCATTTATAATTACATTTTTTGCTGTTATAGGCCCTAATTCCTCGCAGGTCCAAATACTGCGAATTTTCTTACTTCAACACATATTTCTCTATTTGCTACATAAAAGTTATTCAATCGAACAAGCAGATTGTTAGACTACATTCCTTCCATTTTAAGGTAAATTTATAAATGGTATAGTAAGGTATTATTGTTATTAATATTAGAAAAATATCTTGTTTAAGATCTTCTAAGATGCTGACGGAAAACAGATCTTGGAATTGATCCCTCAGGGGTCCTTTTTCCTTTCCATAAAAGCAGTTTGAATGCTAGCATTTGAGTCACCAGGACAATAACGATTCCTCCTCTTTATAATCACAGAAAAGAATAGAGCGGTATAATGGAATGACAAAATTTAACTATCAAAGTAAAATGCCTTAGTAAATAAACTTATGAATGAAGAAAAATCTTCCAAAATGCACAGAATTAGGACTGTTAATGGTATGTCTTTTTCTACGTTCGGGTACTCAGTCCTACATTGAAAATTTCCATGACCACATCCAAGTAGGATTCGTTATCTTCACCCTGGTTGAAGTAGGTAATATGTTACCACCTGCAAAAAAAAAGTTTTGTTATAAAATACTGGAATAATGTACTTATTGTGATTGATACCTTACCCTAAAATAGTTACATAATCCGAATTTTTCTTTCCACTGAGTGGTTAGGTGCGCCATCAGGCGATGTTGACCGACGTCCAACTGCATAATTTCCGAAAAGGTACCGGAATATGCAGCTAAAGCTGCTACAAGATCAGTAACGCTGAACTGCGTTCTCAAGGTTATTATTCCCCCCAACCGGGATTCAATGGGCAAACAAGCAAGAATGCGACCAAACGATGACTACTCCTCGCACGGAGTGACACATTTCATTTAACTCAGCAACACCTTTGCTTCAATGACAGCAGAAATTGGTATTTTTTATGATCGCTTATACGCTCTTGCAGCTCAGAATCCTACTGTAGGCGTTCCCGAGATTCTTTCAGCAAACTTTGGCTCAGTTGTTCCGATGAATCCGTGGCCAGATAACCTTCTCCAATGTTGCCTCCAATCCACAGATATTGATTGGGTTGCGGCTCATTCGCTCGTTGGATTCCTATGTTCAAATAAAAGTATTTTTATTGTATTCTTATAAAAAGAAACTAGAAACATACCTTGCCGATTTCATGGAACCTTTTTTAAGTTTTTCGCATCCGGATCGAAAACTGAGCCATTTCCGCCGTGGGAGATAAAAAAAATTACAACTTATAACAGATGGGGTGATGCAAGAAACGCTTCCGGCGTATGACTGCTTTTGGATTAAGTGGTGCTGCTGTTGCCGGTTGTGGTGGTCAAGGTGATACGATCAGTGACGGCTGAGGAGCTGGACGAGAGATAGTGATGATATTTCTGCTACTGTTGGTGATGTGGTGATGGTTGTTGTTGCTACGTCTGCTGGCATTATGCTTTTAACCCGGGATCCTTCGTAACCACAGGCTCAACCTGCAAAACAAAGAAAAATCTTAAAACCATTTAACCGATAAGGAATGGTGTAACCTACCTAGAGAGCTGCGTAAAATTTCCTGTTTCCGCGTGTGATTCTCGATGCTAATTGAATTCCGTTCATTAGCCATCGACATAAATTGCCGCGCCTGGTGCGCTTTCGCCGTGGGAGAATAAACTGTTTCCTGGTGAGATCCGCCACTGTTTAAAATTCAAAAATCTTAGGGGATTGGAGCGAAGTCGAAATAAAACTGGATACTTACAGCGTTTTCAGAAGAACTACTTTTCCTTCGCTGCCGCAAAATCCGGAAATTCGCTGCCTATGCCATCTCCTAAATTGTGTTTCCAATTTCTCACAGACAGACCACAGCTGGTGCCGCTCCTACGTTGGGCACTGCAACCGCTCCGGTGTTTGTCGGCCGGATGGTGGAGTTTGTTCTGTCATCTGCTGTACTTTGATGAGCTGTATAGGAGAGTTGGAAAAATAAAATTTAAGGCAATCAAAAAAGCTTTTCCACTTACCTTTAGCGCTTGCGTGGCGGTGAACCTCGGTGCGCTTATTTTAATCGCTGTTATGGCCATTCTTGGTTTGCTTGGCGAAGTTTAGAAGATTATTCGTAAACGCACGGGCTTACAAACTAAAGTCGCGCACGCCATTTTTTTTTTTCCTAAGTTGACAGTGAGGACACACTTCGAGTTTTATTTGAAAGATTATTACTCGTATCTTTCAAAAATATTTTTTTATCATTTCAAGCGAAGACGCATGAAAAATATAAAGTTAGGTAAAAAGTAGAAGATTTAAGGAAGATTACTGGAATAGTCACTATTCGTGGAATCAGATCAGAATAATATCAACGATAACGGGTATGATATTTGATTATGCGGGAGTGTTTCGGTTGCAAATCGTTCGTCCACATATGTCCGAATTTTTGGTTTACCTCCAGAAGTGGACGACAACGAAATAGCAAAAGTCTTGTCAAAGTTTGGAAAAATTCAGGAGCTAGTTCGCGAACGCTTCTCGGTTGATACGGGGTTTCCCATTTTAAATGGAGTTAGAGGTGTGCATATGGAGGTGTTGGAGGAGATTCCAGCACAACTACATATCCAACATATAAAGACAAGATTGAATTAAGAGGGACAGAAAAAGAAATGTTTCACGTGTGGTGCACTCGACCATTTCAAGGTCAGTTGCCCGGAAGACGAAGTGCAAACGATCGCCTTGCGTCTAGCCGAACAAACAATGGAACGTTTGCTGACATCGTTTCTCAGGGGCTAATCCACTCGGTGGCAGAATCACCACCAGTGATGGTACACAGCCCAAAGATTTCCGAAGATAAGAGAACAACTGAGAGCGATTTAGCTGAGTCTACAATTAACATCGCTCAAAACGAGGAGCAATTAAACCGTGATCAGGAGCGATCTACTGGAAACGACATGGAGCTCTCGAGAGAGGTTTTGAGTACCGGAACCAGTGCAGCGGGACCAAGGATGGAGATGACGAAAATGGAAAAAGGAAAAAAGCGAGAACGAAAGATAATGTCCAACGAAACTGGCGATACTTCGGAGAGCGATGCAAGAGGTCGAAAACAGCAAATAATCCCAGCAACTGGAATGGACATTCCGTCTGCGCAATCTCTGGTCACTCGTTCTCGTAGACGAGAGGCTAGGAGTTTTTCATGTGCACCAAGTCAACGACGAAAATAGTTAGCTAAGAAGGTTTATGAATGAAATTTTTTTGAATAACCTATTATTTTTTGAATAACCTATTAGAACGTGATTAGAAGAAATGTAATGTAAAAAATTTCAGTGTTGAGACAAATCTAAAGAAGAAATGTGTATGAAGGATGATTTTTTCATGATTCAATAAACGTAGTTTTAAATAAAATAAATAAAAAAAAAAGAAAAACATGGGTGCTGTTGTAAATTATATAGAGTGAAATAGATTTCAACTTGCTTCAGAACACAACATATTTTTGAGTCAGATATGATAGGTATTTGAAATGCAATATTGGTCAATTGAAAAACTTTTTAGAAAAAAACAAATCAACGTTAATTTAACAATGTCGATTCATTATTTTCATTTTCACTATTTTCCGTCGCACGACATAACTTGATGAACATAATTTCTAAAATTCACTCGGTCCATGGAAACCGTTTTCCAATTTTTTGGATGTCGATTCAATTACCACCTTATCAACTAAATATACGATTGCAAAAATCTGGATTTAAATAATCAATTAAATGTGTCGAGATATAATTGAAATATTCTTTTCCAGGAATGATAAAAAAACGGAACTAAAAATTAAAATCGTTATTTAATTCGTTATGTCTCAACATGAAAGACGTGGTTTCGACTTTGGTTAAGTTAAGATTTGTCAAAATGCTTTTTAAAAATTAACGAAAAGTTCAATATTTGATTAAAATGCGGAGGATCCGTGCATCCAAGGTCAAAAACCATGTAAATAACACAAATTCTTTTTTGAATCTATAAAAGCCTCAATTCTTTATTTTTAGCATGCAAAAAGTTGTTTTTGAATGAATGGCGGTGAATCCGTGCTTCCATGGTGAATTGTTCTACAGAAAAAATATGCACGAAAACTTACAATATCAGATATAATTTATAGGCGTATTGAAAAACTTCAGAGCGAAGGATGCTAGAAAATATCTACTTAAAAAAATTGAAGTGAAACCGTGCACCCATGGTCAAAACCCATAGCCATCTAACATGATTTTATCATTAGATTGATATTGTGTTTTAATTTTTAAATAATTATTTGAAATATTCATTTTATGACATACACGCATTCGTCAACTATGCCAAAATGAGGTGATTCCGTGCACCCATGGTGAAAAAATATTTCCATTTTATATAAAAAATATTATTGAATGAGTAACAAAATAATATCAATAGAAAAAAGATCAAAAGGTTATTTAATAAAAAAAAATCCCCTTTACCAGTCATTTTGACTGGTCACGGTCCGAATAGGTATATTCAATTTGCCGGTCCTTCTAGTGTTAAAGGGTTTATACATTGTATTGAAGATATCTCCTGTTTTTTATTCTTAAGGGTGACTCCTTCAATTTACAAAGCTTCAAATTACGTTGATACTCAAGACTATCTAGAAGTTCAAATGACATGAAAAATTGTTCGCATTTAAATAATGCTGAAATTCCAGTTAAAAAAAAAGTTTATTTAGATTAAAATAATTTTACTGATCTTAATTTTTTCCATGAAAGGGGTTGCAAAACGGTGTGGGTCAGCTAGTTTTTAATAAAACACATTTTTTTAATTCAATTTTATTTCATTTAATAATCAGTTATTATCTCAAAGGTAACTTTTTTCCAATATGTCATAAATCTTACTTTACATATCAACAAATGGGTGTTCCAATTATAACTCCTCCTCAAAACATACGAACAAAGTTTCACTCAGATAAAATTTAATTCCATGTCACATCGTAATTATTTCTATGTAGTATTCACATCTTTTTGCCATTTGAATGTGTAAAAGGAAGTATGTTTTGCTCGTACCGCATCATATGCTTGTTGTCATTCAACGCTCATTTTTTATCAACGCTCAACTTTGGTTCCCATTCACTTCATTTTCTATTCTCAGTTTTTTTCTGAATGCTTCATCACCAGAATCAAGGGTTGCCAAATGCTTAACATATTTCAAAAAAGGATTGAATATCAATGATTTTTTTCATAAAGTTTAACATTTACTCTTGTTTTTTTTCTTTATCGATAAAATCAATGATTTGATCTTGAAATTAAAAAAAAAAAAACAACAAAAAAAAACACGAAAAACAGTTCATCTGTTTTTTTGGCAGCACCAGCATCCAGATGTGTCCAACGTGCATGGAAGCATAAAATATTTTCCACCAGCTCCATATTGACTGCAATCCCCGTTCAAATTGCGGGCTGCGGAAAGAGAGCGACAGATGAAAAAAAAACGTGAACTATATTTTTCCGAATTCAATTGGTTTGGCGTCGAAAGGAGCCTGCATGGCATAATTTTACTCCCGCTTCTCGCTCCGGTTCCTGTTATTCATCTGCATGACCATTTTCGCCCGAGTGCCAGGGCTTGATTTGCAACTTCCTGGAGGAAGTTCAATTTTCCACGATCCCTCGCCGATGTAGCTGCGGAATCTCCTGGCAAAAAGCATCAGGGATGTTCAAGTGAGTGTGGGGGTGTCCCCTTTTGTGTGCTATGAATCAATATGCTTCTTCGAATGCGGCTGGTGAAAGTGTAAAAGATTGAAGGTTTGCAAATCTATTCAGTGTAACGGTAATATTTTTTGTGTTTGGACCAAATAATATGCTAAATTGGTTGAAAAATATGTGGGTTTAAACTCATGAATAAATCACATTTTGATTATTTTGTATATTTGAAACAGTGGACTCGAGATCACAACGTTGCACACAGGGGTAAATGAACCTAATAAGCGATCAAAATTATTTGCGGACAAACGGTAAACGATAGACATTTGATGTCTTCGCAACATTTTTATATTTTTTGATGATCTATCAAATTCTTGAAAGAAAAAAGTGATTTTTTCACCTGGAAGGGAGATAAAAAAATTATTTCTTGAAATAATTAGTTTAACGTCTTGATGTCTTCACAAAAGTTGTAGATCTTATTATTTTAAGCAACTTTGTTGAAGACATCATAAAGATCGCATGAAATTCAAAAAAGTTTCGAGCATTTAAAAAATAACGAGAATTTTAACAAGTAGTTTTGAGTTATTATTTAATATCTTTTTAAGTATACGATTTACAAACTTGGTATATTTGAGAAAGTTGTTCAAATTGTTAAAACACACAATTTTGTAGAACATTTCAAATACATATTTCAACTAAGAAAGGAGATATACTGCAAAATATCCTAAATAATGCCTTTTTTCAGTAAGTTATAACCTTAAGAGTTCGGACGAGTTCGGATAATTTTTTGAGTGGATTTTGTTGGTCAAGTTATTGGCTTTCCATTGATATATAAATTAAACATTAGTTTTGAATAGATTTTCTGCAAACTAGCAATCAATAATGAGCTTTTTCCTTTAGAAACACTTAAAATTCGAAGAAAAAAAACCTCAATTTATCATGTTTTTAGAGGAAAAAGCTCATTTTTGATTGCTTGTTTGAACAAAATCTATTCAAAACTAATGTTTAATTTATATATCAATGGAAAGCCAATAACTTGACCAACAAAACCCACTTAAAAAAATATCCGAACTCGTCCGAACTCTTAAGGTTATAACTTACTGAAAAAATGCATTATTTTGGATATTTTGCAGTATATCTCCTTTCTTAGTTGAAATATGTATTTTAAATGTTCTACAAAATTGTATGTTTTAACAATTTGAACAACTTTCTCAAATATACCAAGTTTGTAAATCGTGTACTTAAAAAGATATTAAATAAAAACTCAAAATTACTTGTTAAAATTCTCGTTATTTTTTAAATGCTCGTAACTTTTTTGAATTTCATGCGATCTTTATGATGTCTTCAACAAAGTTGCTTAAAATAATAAGATCTACAACTTTTGTGAAGACATCAAGACACTAAACTAATTATTTCAAGAAATAATTTTTTTATCTCCCTTCCAGATGAAAAAATCACTTTTTTCTTTCAAGAATTTGATAGATCATCAAAAAATATAAAAATGTTGCGAAGACATCAAATGTCTATCGTTTACCGTTTGTCCGCAAATAATTTTGATCGCTTATTAGGTTCATTTACCCCTGTGTGCGTTGCTTGATCATGATTTGACTCCAAATTGAGTATGCGTCATCATTATAATTTAATCTAATTTTTCATTACTT
This sequence comes from Uranotaenia lowii, assembly GCF_029784155.1. Lineage (NCBI taxonomy): Eukaryota > Metazoa > Arthropoda > Insecta > Diptera > Culicidae > Uranotaenia > Uranotaenia lowii. The sequence goes on along the minus strand of NC_073692.1, from coordinate 159,876,554 downwards.
GGTTATCAACCCCTCATCATTCTAATCGTTTGTTTATTGCCTAAAAGGTATGCATACCAAATTGGCATCATAACGTTATACATAGTTGTCCCAAAAGCATTAACGCTAATTAGAAATCAATCAAATTACTGATGCATATTGTGATGAATATTTAAATTTCACTGAATATTTTCCCATTGGTGCTACTTTTCGACAAAGTTAACAGTTTCAAATTACTCTCATCCCCAAAAAGAGAATAATACATTCTGTTGAAAACGGCGACAACATACCAAAGAGTAGATATGAAGACAAAGAAATTCAAACCATTCGATAATTTATCTTAACCGAACTCCATTCAACACCCCCGATGAATGGAGGTAAAGAAGGTCCTGTGGTTTTTATTCTTTAGCATTCTCGCATTCATTTAAGCGAACTCTCCCTCAGCAAAAATGGAAAGATTTATGCAGCAAGCACCAATCATTTAATTAATTAAAACTCATTTGCATAATCATTTAGTTCAAGGATCTTTCCATCCCGTAGTCGTCTTCGTGGTGGAGAGGCGTCAAGATGCGTCGATTCTTTTTTCGTTTTTTTCTCGAAATGGAAACGTAAACGTGTCGGTTCCTCCCACGAGCTTGCTAAATTATCTTGATTTCGAATCTTTAGTTTCCATAGTGGCAGCACTGAAATGGAAAACTAGCACGGATCGTAAAGATAACGTGATTCGCATCTGTTTTCAGCTGGGTGCCGAATTTATACAAATGACCTAAGTCGCTTTTCAAACCATTTAAAAGAAATATAATTTGTTCTTAAAAACTCGTTTTTTATATTTATTCTTTAAATCATAAATCGATAGATCAAGGTGGTAAAGTGTCATAAATAAACCTTTAAAAAAAAAATTATAGATGTGTTTGAGAAAAATATTTAATACAGATTTTGGTTTGTTTAGATCTTACCTGATTATTGATGAAGCAGTAAATAAGATAAAGGTTACAATATTGAGATAAAAAAAAAATCAAAAACCATTAAATGAGAGTTAGGATAAAAGAATGAGCAGGTTTTGATGTTTTTTAATTCTTGAATGTGCTGTTATTGTTTTCCGTAGGTCAAAGATAACTATATGAACAATTTTTCAATTGAACATTTGAAAATAACTAAAATGTCTACATTATTTTTGCAAAAATATATTTTGAAAATAAGTCCTGAATCTTGCTCCTTCACTTTCGATTCTTCAAACTTTATACTAGAATTTTATTTTTTCAATGCTTAATTCGAATACTTTGAGCTTAAAAAAGTGTTATTTGAACTAAGAATTACTTGTGGTTTTTCCGTAAATGATATTGAAAATCTAATAATGCTTTTTTTACATTTTGCTGTTGATTTGACTTCTTGTTTTTCATCGCTTATAATCATTTATCTTTTCCCTAACAATCGAAATTTGCAACTCTTGTTATTTGTAGAAGTTGAATATTTTGAAATACGACTTTATATCATTTTGAATCTATAAGGACCACTACAGTCGGTGTCTACAGGAAAATTTTAGTTGAAAAATAAAAACAAAACTTTAATGCTTTTATATTAAAGGAATTCCATAAGGGTCTTACTGATTATTTTAATTTTAAACAAATTGTTAGTTAATTTTACTCACTAACAAGGCCGGATAAAGGTGGGGGGCAAAAGCGGCAATTGCCCCGGGCCTCCCGGCTCAGGGGGGCCCCCCGTGGGAAAAAAAGTTTTAACATTCCTTTAATCATACTACATCAATTTCTACAAATCTATGAAAAAACTAGAAAATCGGAATGACAATTTGAAATTTAACAACTAAAAGGTCCCCCGGGAAATAATATCTAAAATAGTTTTTCTCTTGCATAAGTTAAGGGGGCCCCCTAGAGTTAGCAGTGAAGAAGTTCTCCTGCATTTTGCGAGCTAAGAATATCAAAATCTCGGTATAGAGTTTTAAAAATTTCAACTCAAAATCTGGACAAAAATAATGTGAACCGAATTCGAAACAAAAATTAAGAAGAATATGAGGCAAAACAACTCAAATTTTTATTTTTTTATCGAAATATGTCAGTCGGGATATTCTGTACAGAACAGGAAAAAATAAGAAAAACATCTCCTCATTTTCATTGCATACAAACGTCTTGCACAATGATAATGTTTGTTATTATTTTAACTTTCCAAGTAATGCTTACTGCACTTAACTAGGAGCTAATTTAGCCAAAACTGGCTCACTGTGCTAAGAGAGAACAGAGAAACTTTATGATAAGCATTTCAGAATCTTAGCCGCGCAGAATACCGATTATTATTATTATTGCTTTTCACTTTCCGATCATTATTTTTGAAATTTCCGTTAGTTTATAAATTCTCAATCCTTTTCCTTCCCAATTTTCGAAAATAAAATCTTTAAAAAAAACTGTAGTTGTCTAAATTGGACTAATCAATAGTACAGAGTTTTTTATTGAATTTTCGTCCCAATTTCGGTCTTAAATTTGAAATTCGTATTGAAACATTTTCAACTGATACAACAAAAATTTCATCTTCTACTAAAGTCAATATTCTGAAGTCAGCACCTCATTTTCCAAATGATCATTCTCGAATTATTATGAAAATGATCTCATAGTTAAGGTGCAAATATCATCGAGTGATTCTCTTAATCAGGATCTTTTTTAAGGTACTTAACTCATTTGGATTCCTTATCTGACTTTTTCAATGATAGCTGATTCTGTGTTTTAAACATTCAATTTCTAATCTGAATTGTTTTTTTCAATCGATCATTTTTGCACTTATACCTCCTTGGCTTTGAGGGCATCGAATGAAGTTTTTATCACATTTAGAATAACAATTCGGTAACAATTTTTTTATCTGATGAGAATCATATTCATACACATTTCATGATAACGTTTTTTTGTGTTCCAAAGATATAAAATTGAAATTCACATTTGGTGCAAATTCTGCTTTGGCTCTGAATGAAACTTTAAATCTCATTTTTTAAAATTTAATTCATATTTTGTTTCTCAAAACTTGAATTGAAATTACGATTTAGATTTGAAACACTGAATTTTGGTTCTGAATATAACCTGATTAAAAGTTTCGAATTCTTTAACTCTTGTATCTGTAACTCTATGGAATTTTAATTTAACTATTTAGTTTATTTTTTTTTAAATTTTGTATTCTATGTTTTAAATCTTCATGATACTTCACAATTGCCATTAGGTAAATATTTCTCGATGAATCACAAACCAGTTGATCAATGATGAAATGAAAATCATTTAAAATATCTGTTCGGTAATTTTTCTAAATCATAGAGCTTTAGTTGATGATAAGGATATTTAAAAAAAAAAGAGGATTAAATTGAGCATATAGGCTCAAATCAAAGCTTTCATTGTATAAAAATGTCTTAACTCTTCCGCAATGTTTGCACCTGATTAATTAACAATTTTTTTAAGGTACCAGAAACTATCTTCTGTGCAGACAACATGGTAATTTGAAGGCTGTAAACTTAGCTTATATCCAGTTCTTTTAAACATTTAAAATGTTTTGTAATCTCTGGGATAGCATTTGAATAAAAAATCGAATCATAGGGCCCCCCGAGAAAAATTGCCCCGGGCCCCCAGAAAGCTTAATCCGGCCCTGCTCACTAATAAAAGTTGATCATATTTAAAAACTAATCTAGACTAAACAGATACTTTTGCGAAAAATCATGACTAAAAGTTTTTTAGAAACTCTAAAAAAATTAATTTTAATGACCATTTCTTACATATGTACATAAAAGTGTGATCCTTCTGCTAAAATAGTTCATAGAATGTAAAAAAAATTAGGGTAAGTGGAATTTTTTTGAAAAACTGAATTCTTAAGAAAACTTCCATATTTGTGCGAACACTCTAGTCGAAATTGTTGAAATTCAGAGTAATTGAAAATCAGAATTTTTTTAGAATGGGTTTGAATTTTTCAACAGCCGTTTTGACCATCAACCTTGTATCTTAAATTTAACTCGTTCGTTCAATTATTGTTTGGTTGAAAATAGTTTTTGTTTTTGCTGTTTAGTCCATGATCTATTTTATCCGGAATTTGACTTTTTCCTAAAGCTTTAAATTCAATGCAATCGAAAAATATTAACATCACAAGAACGTTTTTATAGAACGCTTAAATGAACCAAATTGTTTAGGTGATGCTAAAATAAGCTTGCCAGATTTCTCGGTTTTTACCCAGACTTGCCCGGATACTTGACACCAAATTCAGGAATAGTTTAGTCCAGGCCGGTTATTCGGATTTCGAAGAAAAAAAGTTTGGGTTTCACACAGATTTATCCACTTTAATGAGTTATTTTAAAAACAACTTTAATTGAGTTATTATAATTTTTAATTTTTGCCTTCAAAAACGGTAAGTTTTTTTTTTCAATAATCATGTGGTGTGTTTTTATGATAAAATATTTTTTCAAATTTATTCTTTTTGATTTTTATTGAATAATTTTGTGGTTTTGAACAAATTCTCGCGGATATTACCAGATTTTGGTTTGAAGATTTTTACATTAAATGTCCGGATTTTTCCAGGCTTTTAGATAAAATTGCCCGGAATCACCCGGTCCAGATAAGTCTGGAAAATGTCCTGGCAACCTTAAATGCTAAAGCTCAGTTTACAGTTCCAGTGCAAATGAATGTGAATGTTGCATCATTACTTATTAAAAGTTCTGGAAACCTCTTGATGTAACTCAAATTTGTTGTTCAGATAATATTCAGCTACAATAATTGACTTTTTTGAAAATTTTAAAGATCATGACTACAAAAAAAATTGTAAAAGTGGTGTGTTAATCGTACTTTTTATTGAATGGACCGTCAAATTGTTTTAGTTACACCAGGTACACTTTGAAAAGAGAATTGAAAAGTTGACGTTATTTGACACATTTTTTGCATTTTCGAATTTTCAAAAGAAGAAACACAGAGTTTTTGACAAATTTTCAAAGGTAGCTGATATTCCAACTTTTTGGCAATCTCTTAGATTCTCTTGCACTTCACACTTGCATTTGCAATTGCACTGGATTTTGAGTATATTTACGTAAAATTTCTGCAATAAATTTATATTCTTCAGATATTCTAGTGATATGATTTCATTAGAGCTGCAATACTTTACACAAATATGATAAGTTAAAACTTGACATACTTTCTGAACATTCATAACACTATCAAAAATAACCAAAAAAAATATCATCATGTGCAACGTATAGCTTCTAACTTCAGCTATCTGGGACACTAAGTGAAAATTATTTACAATAACTGAAGTTTTTTTTTTGTTTTTTTTTTTTGTTAATTCTTTAAAATAACTGGAGCTTTTTAAAGCTAAATATTGTCTGAAAAACTTATTTGAGTGAGTTGCATAACAAGGTTTCCAATTTTATTTGTAAAAATCAGTTGAAAAACTAGAGAGATATATTGGTTTTAATCAGAAGTGTCAAATTGACACTCCAGGGACTGTACCGGGTAAAGATTTCTGTAACGGATGAGAGTCAATCAATTGGTGTTTTCGTGGAACTACCAAGATAATCAGTTAAGAATCCAAAAGTGGTTGAAATCCATGCATCGAAATTTGTTTATTTCCATGCCTTGGTAAAATATGTTGCCTAATTAAATTTTATTTTATAGAAATAAAATAATAGCAGAAAAAACATCATCATACATAGTGGCTCCAGAGAGCTCAAACCGATTTGAGTGTTCCAAAATTGAGTTAAAACCAATTTACTTATATTAAACCACAAACTGCAGAGTATTGTAACTATATTTCATTAGAAAAATGTTTAATAAAGATATGCCGAATAATGGTATTCGGCTTACGGCCAAATATTGAATATTGATCAACTCAACTATTTAGCCTAACAAATATTCAGCCGATTATACAATATATAAAAAGTTTAAATGAAAAAAATTGGAAAATTTTTGAGAAAATTGTTGAAAAAGAGCAAATTTGTACCAAATCTAGGCATACAAGATAAAAAAAGAAAATAACTTGGAATTTAATGTTTTCATTGAATCACATCAGCTTTGTTGAAATCGCATCTCAGTATTAAACAAAAATAATGTTTATTAATTTGTTTTAAATCGTATTTGAACACAAATTCCAAAACATTTCAAAGAGAAATAAGAGTTTTTTTTTGGTTCACAAGATAATCTGGATAAACCTGGGTAGAATCCGGGAATTTTTTTACATTTTTAGGCATCCGGACCAGATTTTAATTATCTTGAATTCTTTATCGAGTTTATGGACAAGCTTGTAGAAAATCTGGAACAAACGATAATTGAAGTATAATGCGATACTTGTTAGCATTCTCCTGTGCAATCTACTGTTAAAGATATACGGTTACACCTAAGATATTTGATCAAAACCCTATGTTTTTGATGATTTTGTAGCTTATTTAACAGTACTTTCAGATGTTTCACTATCTATCTGCAATTATTTATCAAATTGGAATAGTTTGGTATTCATAAAATTTTAAATTAAATATTCTGCCTTTTCGGCCGAATACTTAGCTCAACTATTCGGTGAGCTGAATATATTGGATAACAGTTTTCGTGCGGTACTCAGCGCCGAATATTCCTGGCCTGGCGGTTATTCTGTACATCTCCAACCTTTGAACTTCAAAAATGATTCAATTTGTTTGTGAAACCAATCGATTTTTTATGTGATTTAACTCATTAAATCCAGCATGAAAATCTTGGCATAAAGTATAAAGGTGTACATAACTTATCTCATTTAAATTAAACTAATCGTTTGAAATTTTAAGTTAAAGGGTAGGTCATCCAATCAAATAATTCAAATTAGCATTTGTTTCCATAAAAACTGTAGTTTTGAAAAAAAAAAATCATTTTCATTAATTTTTTTGCTTTTTGTAGTCTCTGGAGCAACTTTTGTTTAATTTAAGATAACCTTTAATTCTTTGACACAAAAATTTGAAAAAAATTCATAAATTATTAGGTTTTGTCCTTAACTTTAATAAATAACTAGTTTTAAAAAAACAACTATAGCCCTTCCCGAGCAGACTTTTATGCCTGAATCAATAACAATCCGATACTAAAGTGAGCTTCAATGCCATAAAAATAGCATAATTTTGTGTTTTTTCCAAATGTCAAAAAAGTTCATTTCGGTATTACCAAATTTATGCCAAAATAAACCCTAGTTTGACATTAGGAAAAAAGAAATACCAAAAAATGGCATTTTTAGCAAAAAGATAGCGCCGATACCTAATACTTTTTAGCTGAAGCAAAACTAGACATCTTTGGGGTTTAAAGAAGATTTTTTAGAAGCAGAAAGAGACTAACGTTAGCTGTTTGCAGGAAGAATTTAAAATTAAAAAAATCAAACAAATTATGTTTGTAACTATATGATTATTCATTTTTATGTACTCATTAATAGTGTTTGTATTTAATCCTTTTAAAGTGGTCCTTAAACTTAAGGGTGAGCCTAATTTTTATAACGAAACCTTAAGAATAAAAATGTAATTTGCTTTCATCGACGGATAGAATCTTCGAATTTGGTTAAGAGTCTGGTAGATCAAACTTATTCGAGATTAGCATAAAATAAGTTCTTTTCAGGGTAGCCTGCAAGTTTTTCTTCTTTATTCTATACTCAAATTAAATCAAATTAAAATATTCCAAAAAAGTAAGGAATAAAAACTTTTGAATTTTGGTTGATAAACTTGAACCAAGTTTATGCTTTTAGTCGAAATTTGGCTTTAAAAATCTACATTATTAAAAATGTTAAACAATACACGGAGAAAACATAGAATTTTGTGCAGATTTTTAGGTGAAGATCAGGCATATGTTTCTTTTACAGCAAATTTTTTCCATAAAGAATCAATTCCATTATAAAAATTCTGGGGATGATATTTCTGAATTAAAATTTGGTATTTTTTGTTTAAAACGAAACTTTAAAAATTAACTCAAATTCTATCTAGGGGAGGGGCGGGCTATATGCGCTTATTAAGCAGAACACTGATTTAATCAAATATTACATCGAATATGTCTGTAAAAACTATATACACGTGTGCAGGCATCTGTTTTCTATAAATTGAAGTAAATTTAGTGTTAAAACGTACATTCGTTTTCGAGAAAACGATTTCATTATAACTGTTATCTAAAATGCCGAACCTCAAACCGTGCAGGCTAAATGCGCCTATTCATGTTTTGAACTAAATTCGTGTTTTTTGGGCAATATTTCCGTATAATTTCGTTGAAACTGCTAGAAAGTAATAACTTCCGTACGACAAAGCTGAATTTTTATGAAAATCTCTGGTATTATAATTATATGGAATAAAACAAAAGTTAGGGTTGCCATACTATGGAGGCAGTTCATCCATGAGAAAAAAATTATAAAATCTGATTTTAGGTCTTTAATTCTCTCTTAAGATGTTAATCAGAGCTCAGATTTGATGTTTCAATGATGAAAATCATTTATTTATCCTATTTAACCTGTTATTTTAGGATGGAGGCATTTTAGAAACATAATGGAGGCATACAAAATCACTCTCTTATTCCACTATATAATTATTAATAAACCTCCATAAACGCTTTAATATGTTTTGTTTTTAAAGTTCATTTAAATAAAAAAACAAAAACCATCCAAGTTTTTATATTGAGCATCTTTATGTATCATTTTAAAAGTCAAAATATTACATCAAAAGGTATCAAAACCTTGTATGAACTTTTAAGTTTTTTTGAGTTTATAAATTTATAAAATTCTTTCTTGCCTTATGTTCTGAGCGTTTCACTCTCAAAATGCATCAATTAGATAAGCTGTCTAGTCAGTCATTTCATCAAACAGCCGTAGGCCCACTTAGGAAACCTTTCCCCTTTATATTTGTGATTTTCAGCTGAATTGTGTGTACAAACTAATATTGATTAAAAAATTTTAAATTCAATTTACAAGCAAATTTTTAAGTTCATGTTCTTGAGTTCCTCAACAATTTAATGTTGATTGAAAAATTCATTTACAAGCTAAATTTTTTTCTGAGTTTTGAATCTTTTTTTGGCCACAGTCATTTAATTTTATGAAGAGATAAATCACCGTAATGTTTGTATGTTACTTTAATTTGTCGGCCTTAGCGTTGAATCTGAATTCTGAACCTGAATTCAAAAATTGATCTTTGAATATGTTTCCGAATTTCTATACGATTTATTATTTCATTTATCTGTTTTTAATCTGTATTGTGAATCTGAGTTAAAATGTGTATTTCAAATGACGAGTGTGAACCGGAGTTTCCAATTCTGGATCGCCATTTCGAAGCTTTAAATGTTTGAATTTTGTGTAAGAATCAATCTTAAGAACTTCGAATTTGAATATAAAACTAAATTCTTCTTTTTTTTAATATTTGGAAAACTTTTATCAACATATTGAAAATGCATATAATTTTCGAAAACATGATTCAAATTTCATATGAAATGCAAAACAAAGTTTGAACCAGGATTTCAAAGCTGCTTTTGTTTATCATTTCTTACGATTCCTATTTGAATTGAAAATCATTAATCCTAGACTGAATATGAATTATAAATACGAAAATATGTAGAAATTTAAATTTGGATATGGGAATATGGAACCAGAACCTCCGAAATAGTTAATTTAATATTCAGACCTGAATTGGTATAAACAAGGAAGAAAATTTTGAAACTTGAAATTGATTTTTGAAGTTTTGGCATTAGTTTTTTAGTCTAGATTGTTTCTCTTGAAAAACTTTGCTCTATTATTGTAAATTGATTATGATTTTAAAATTTAGAGTGTAGAGTAGAAAACATCGCTTGCTTTTTTGGACCGTCATGGCAGGGGTTTAACCACCAAAACCTCCCCCCTCCCCGTTCCTACGGCCATGGATAGCAATAAGGTTACATTCAATTTCATAGAACTTTAAATAACTGAGCAAACACAAGGCAAAAAATTACATTTTTCTGAGCTGCAAAGAACTTAGGAACTGATTTGGACATATTTATAATTAATTCATTTCTAGCAGCTTTTGTTTTCAAAATAACTTTGGAATTGGTTTATAAAAATCCTTTTATCATTTGGCGTATTTTTTTGGTAAAACATTACAAAGATTCAAAGTTATCAAATACTGTAATGTAATTATCAGCTTTCCTCAAAAGCATAACCATGAGTAATTTTGACATCTGAGAAAATAAATGAAGAAGTTTTGTTATTGTTAGTTTTCCCAATTTTGTAGAATACGGCAATTTTAACGAAACATTTGTGAAATTTAATTCAAATTGAATCTTAGATGTCAAACCATAAGTCCAATCATTTGGCAGTCTTCAAAAAAGTTCTTGAATGAAATGCAATCTTTAATATAAAATACTCCAATTCCTTTTCAGCGGTGTCAGAAATAATTTTTAAGTTATTAATGTTATCAAATCAAAAACTTAAATTTGTAAAATTTAATTTTTACAGCTATATCTTTGAATGTAAAAATCAGTAACCTTGATTGAAAAGAGTATAGTAATTAGATTCAAAATGCTGTTCGCCAGTGTAATATTTGTTTGTTTTGACTAACGTTATCTTTTTGTTGAACTTGTTGAATATCTATGCATTTTTCGATTAAATTGCGTGATGTATCATTTTTTCAGATAGATTAATTTTGATTGCACTTAGTTATTATTAATTCACATGATAATAAAAACTTAAGCAATCTCAATTCATAAAGCTGTTGTTGAAATTTTGATGCATGCAAAAATATTGCTATCATGTCTATCTAACAACATTTGGAATTATTTTGCCTGAATAATGTTGTAAAATTCCTAAATTTTGCTCTCATTTTCCGGTTATGTCATATTTTAGATTTATCATGAGCTCGATGAGACCTTGATACGCAAGATTTTTTTGTAATAAATGCGGAAAATGCCTTTCAAAAACTTGAAAGTATAACGATTCCAAATTCAGGTTTTATTCGAAACCAAAAAAGGGCATTGTTTAGCTATCACATTCAATTTAAAACGGTTTCGAAGCAATGCATCATTCAGGTTTCAATAAATCTTAAAATTATAAATTTTCTATGTTGGCATAATGTTGGTATCGGTATATGAAATGTGAGACCCGAGTTTTAGCATTGTACCTCCTTTATTTGGGTAAATGGATACGAAAAGTTACTTTCAAAGCAAAATAGTAAAATAAGGCTATATTTTGCAATAAAAGTCTGTTCCTGATTAAAACTTTTTTCTGTGAGTAAAACATCCTATCCAACTTGAAATAGAATAAACGGATGAGTTCACCAATAGAACTAAAATGTAGGCAAATATTATCAAATTGAAATTCAGAACCAGGTTGAGTTATCAGATTTAGGAGCGCAGTTCAGTTAATTTTCTAGACAACCAATAGAAACAAAAGAATGGAATCGAAATAATATTGGTGCACATAATCCAAAATTTTATTAAATTTTTCTTCTCTAAATATCATTAAATAATTTAAATTTAAATTACAAAACGAGGTTTTGCTGAGAGACTCATGATTTTATATTGCATTACATTAAGAAAATTTACTACACATTTTTTTAGTACATTTTTTCAGCACTACTCATAAATTTGTCATAAGAGTCTTTACAAATTGGATAATAATGTCAAGTGCTAAAAATATCGAGTCTTGTACCTACTTGCATGCACAATTTTATGCGATTCCATAAAATACCCTAGAAAGTTTATTATTTATCTACAAGTACGTCTTGGTGATCGAGTGGTTAGCGTGGTAAGACGGTAATCGCTGGTCCACTGATGGCATGGGTTCGATTCCCATCTCGGTACTGGGTGTTAAATGTTAATCATAAGTTGTCCACGTCATTTATTCAGTCTGTAAAGCCTAAATCGGCTAAGACGGTGTTTGTCTTTTTTTTTTAAGAAGCACGTGTCAACAAACAACATTATCTGGACGACCATCCCAACGACTTAATATTTATGATAACATTGGTCGAGAGAAGTATTTTTCGACACTCAAATCAGGGCTTAAAAGTAGCTTTAAAGGGCTTAAAAGTAGCATTTTTTTTTTTTAATTGTTTCCAGTGTCAAAATGTTCAATTTACGACACTGAACATTTTTTCACATTGGTTTCATACATTAAAGGATTTTATTAGAATTTTTTAATTTTTATTGAATTCTGCTTCATGGAATGTCTTTCAGTTTTCATTAGTACATCTGTTCGGACAAAACTTCCTCTTCGGTAATTTTAGGAGTGGACTGTATAGAGTTCTTTCCCCGAGACTGGCACAGAGTCCCCGTGGGAGGATTTTCACTTCCGATGAAGAAATCACTGGTTGTACTTTTGAGACTTTTTATTCGAGTATAGGTTTCTCGCGACGGTTTGATACAAGTGAAGTGTAGTTGGAAATTATCCTGGCATTTATACGAAATCAAGGTCTTTGATTTGGCTCCAGATGGGTAAGCCAACTAAGAAGAAATCCTGTAGGTGAGATTGGGGTTTTTTAAGCGTTAGACGCGACATACCGGGCCCCATGGAATAATTATTCCATTATATCGAAAAACTACAATTACAATTTCATTTGCTTCTTAATCTAGCTTTTGGAAAAACAATTCAAAGAAAATATGAAATTTAAGTTCACTAGTAATTCATTCGTTGTTTGACGACGGACCATCTTCAGCGTCGTTGGATGGTAGCAGGCAGATCTTTGAGATCGGCCGGTCAAAGACCGCACCAGAAGGGACCTTCACATCGACGACTTGCACTAGGTTATCAGCGCCAGAGTGCACTGCGGTGATTCGCCCGACGCTCCACTTGAGCGGCGGTAAATTGTCCTCCTTCAGTAGCACTAACTTGCCCACGACGACGTTAGGTTTTTGAAAGTAGTTTTTGGAGCGCTGTTGTAGTTGATTCAAGTAATCAGTAGACCAGAGCTTCCAAAACCGTTGAACTTTATGCTGCATCGCTTGCCACAGCGAGAGCCTATTGGTTGGTACATCACCCAGGTCAGGTTCCGGAATAGCCTTCAGTGCATCGCCGATTAGGAAGTGGCCAGGGGTCAGGATTTGTTGATCATCGGGATTTTCCGAGCAAGCAGTTAGCGGCCGGCTCTAGCGGGGATAAAGTGAAATTGAATAGAAATTTCTGCACAAAATGATGCAACCTTTCTGGTGTGTTGTTGGTCCATGAACTGGGATAGGAGTGAACGCAGTTCACGATTGGCTCCGGTGAAATTCGTGGCGTTGTCACAATACAGGCTGATGGTAGGCCTCGGAAGCCTACAAATCGTTTTAGAGCAGCAATAAACCCGTCGGTGCTAAGATCTCCTACAAGTTCGAGGTGCATCGCTTTGGTTGCCATGCACACAAAGACACAAATATATGCCTTCAGCGGGGGGAAAGGTTTCCCTCTCCTGACAGGAAGCTTGATTAGTACTGGCCCGCAAAAGTCAACACCATTGTTGAGAAAGGCGCGAACTGGAGTGATGCGAACCCGTGGCAATTGGCCCATTAGTTGAATTTCCACCGTTGGATTCACTCGAAAACATGTTACACAGTTGCGTACCGTCCTTCGTGCTAATCTGCGCAAATCCAGCGGCTAGAAGCGTTCTCGTATATTAGCAATCATTGAACTAGGACCAGCATGTAGTAAATCTTGGTGGGTTGATTCAACAAGCAGAATCGTCAACTTATGGTTGGAAGGAAGCATAATTTGGTGCTTCCTATCATGGGAGAGATCTGATAGATTGAGTCGGCCTCCAACTCGGAGAATACCTTGGTCGATGATTGGATTTAGTTGTCGTAATGGTGACGATCTCAAATCGGACTTCTTACCAGCTTCGACAAGAGCTAATTTCCGAGGAAAACTTTGTTGTTGCGCCGATTTTACCAGTCCCATCAGCGCCGCTCGGTACTCACTAGCAAGAAGGTATGGTGGAAAATCTCGTTCTTGCTTTCGGCATCGTTGAGCGAACCGTCGACAAATTGCAGAAATGCGAACCAGTTTTGCGAACGAAGAATAATATTCGCATTACTCCGGGTAAGTGTCAGTTGTCACGGCGGCAAGAGATGTTTTTTGTTGTACCTTCTCCTCTAAATCTTCTGGCTTTACGTGAGACGACTCCATAACAGTGAACCGACGTGGCCAGTTCGTCGATTCCAATTTTAACCATGGTGGGCCTTCCCACCACAATGTGTTACCAGATAGTTCTTGGGGGGTAGCACCTCTCGAAATAATATCGGCTGGGCTCTCGAAACCGGCAACGTGATTCCAAGAACCACCAACAGTCAGCCGCTGCACCTTAGCGACTCGATTTGCCACGTAGATGTTGAATTTTGACGGTGGCTGATGAATCCAGTGTAACGTTATCATTGAATCAGACCAAAAAACGCTTTAGTTGGCTGATTCAAGGAAGAAATAACATTTGTATACAGATGGCCTAACAAAACTGCTGAACATAATTCCAGCCGAGGAATTGTGGATTGTTGGATAGGCGCAACTCGGGATTTAGCGGTAAGAAGGTGGGTAATGATGTTGCCGTCTTCAGTTGAGCTCCGTACGTAGATGCATGCCCCATATGCGTGCTGAGATGCGTCGCAAAATCCGTGAAGTTGGATTTCGCCTGCACGTCGAGGAACACTAAATAAGTGTACTGTTGAAAGGTCCGACCTATATGACTCCCAGGCGCCACTCAAGTTGGGTGAGAGCGGATCATCCCAAGAAAGGTTTGCTCTCCATAACTGCTGCACAAAAATTTTTGCTTTCACGACGACAGGTCCAAGAATTCCGAGCGGATCGAATAGCTGAGCCATCTCAGAGACAACAATCCTCTTAGTGAGTTGCTGACTTTGAATGAGATCTGGTGATTTGAAGTGGAAAGAATCGGATTTGGGATGCCAGATGAGTCCAAGAGTTTTTATTGAGGGGGAGCTGTCTAATTCGAGGAATAATCGGTCATCATTCAAAGCTTCGGGGATACTTGCTAGGACTGCCGAGGAATTTGATGCCCATTTCCTCAACTCAAAACCTGCTGATCCCAGAATGCCCTGGACTTCTGAGAGGAGATCAATTGCTGCGTCATCTGTTTGATCCCCACTGATAAGATCATCCATATAAAAGTCGGTGCTTATTTTAGAGGCTACGTGTTTGTTAATCATCATGTGATCATATGCCAATTGCTTTAAACAGCGGGTTGAGAGATAAGGCGCACAAGCAGTGCCGTAAGTCACTGTGTTAAGAACATACGGTCTAACATTTATGTAGTTTTCATCTTTCCAATATATTTGTTGAAGATGCCGATCGGATTGATGGATCCAAATTTGTCTAAACATTTTCGTTATATCGGCAACTAGTGCCACTTCATTAAATCGGAATCTTATTACAATTGTTACTAGTGTGTCTTGTATGGTGGGGCCTACCATAAGGCAATCATTAATTGCGATACCTGTAGAGGTTCTACTTGAACCATCAAAAACCACCCTGCATTTTGTCGTGGTGCTTGTGGGTTTAATTATGGCATGATGAGGGAGAAGGACGGAATTGGGGTGAGATGTATTTGCTGGTGACATATGGTTTAGCTCGATATACTCACGCATGATCTGTGAGTATTGGTCTTGTAAGTTCGGATCTCTCAAGAGCCGACGCTGCATCCAGTGGTATCGTTTTGAAGCTGTTGTGGCTGAGTCGCCCAGTTGACACAACATCTCTGGCTTGGTGGGTAGACGAACAACAAACCGACCAAGTTCATCTCGTGTGGTGGTGTCGGTGAAAAGTTTCTCGCAGGCTAATTCCTCCTTCGAAAAGCTGCGAGCTTCAGGACAGTGCTCAATCTCCCAAAAGCGTGACAATTGGAAGTCTAGATCGTCGGTGGTGCATGTAAGGGCAACAGACGCAGAGTGAGATGAATTCGATGCTATTGGTACAGGTCCGCTCACTACCCAACCCAATACTGTGTTTTGTAAAATAGGTCTCAATCCCTCTGAGTGGTTGGAGATGTATCGCTGTCCATCACAAAGAAGCGAGAAGAATAATTGAGCACCTATAACCATATCGATACGATGAGGCAGAGCAAAAGAGGGGTCCGCTAGGTTGAGTTCCGGTGGGATTTGCAGTTGTGATGTATCTACAACAGTAGATGGGAGATTTCCAGTGATCTTAGGCAAAATTTGGAAAGAGAGATCACAGCGATAAGAATGATCGCTGGAGCAAATAGTTGCGACGGTGGCGTAACGACTTGTAACAGAGGCTCCCCCCATCCCCGAAATGTGCATCTGTGCTCTTTGCTTTGAAAGTTTTAATAACTGGACTACTCGTTCCGTTATAAAATTCAGTTCCGAACCCGAATCCAATAAAGCTCGGACCTTCATTGGTCCGATTGGGCCATAAACCAAAACGACCGCTGTTGACAGCAAAACTGTGGATTTCTGGCCCGTAGAATGTGCAGCTACCATAGCGGTTGATGTACTGGGTGTTGAATCAGGTGGGGTTGGTGACAAGTGCAGGTTAGGAGAGGTGATCGGATAGCGAGTTTTTTCTGGAGCATTTGTGGGAGAGTTGTTCTCAGATGGAGCATTTTTGGATTTTGGCGGGAAAAAAGGTGTCTTTGTTTGAGATGGCGTTGAAAGATCAGCGCGAGACGACGGGGTTAGGTACGTGTGATGGCTATCCCCACATTTTCGGCAATTTTTGGATTGGCACTCTCGACTCATGTGAGAAGTGGCCAAGCAGTTCCAACAAAGTTTATTTTTGCGAACTACATCATGTTTCTGTTCCAAGGTCAAAACTTTAAACGCTTCGGAATCGTAAATTTTGTGCTGCAGATTGCAAACAACGCAGGTTTTTTTCGAAGAATAAGATGCTGACACAGCAGAATGGGAAGAAGAGTATCGGGGTTTGTCCACAGTAGATCCACCTTTCAGGGAAAGTAACATGCGGGCTTGTTCTTGTAGGAATTCAACCAGGTCGACGTACGATGGGGATTCTACTTCACCAGCAGTTTTACATTCCCATTCCCTCAGCGTGTAGCTATCAGAACGACTGCAAACTAGATGCACTAAAAGTGAACTCCATTCCTCAGTATTTTCTCCCAACGTGTTTAGGATCTTGACGTGGCGCTCGAAATGATCCACAATTGAAAGGATCGCAGATGATGATTCCCTTTTTACCGACTCCATAGAAAAAAGAGCAGCGATATGATTTTTTATTAACAGACGTTTATTATCGAATCTAGACACGAGTAGATTCCATGCGATATCGTAATTTTTCTCGGTTACACTGATCGTATAAAGGAGTTTTTTGACCGGTTCTTTCAAGGCGGCCAACAAATAATGAAACTCATCCACTGAGGCGAGGTTCTTCTTATCGTGGATTAGGTTCTTATACGAGTCGCGAAACGGAATCCAATTTTCCACATCGCCATCGAACGTAGACAAATCTAGCTTGGGGAGTCTAACCATCGGCATGCTGGACTGTGGAGACTTGACAGTTTCTTCTTCTTCGGGTGCAGATGCTTTTCGAAGAATAAGCGCATTTTGATGTGATAGAAAAGTTCTTCTATATCTTCCCTATCTTTCGAGAAATTCACGTAAGACTCAGCCCCTGTAAACAACTTAGCTTGAACAGAAAATTCGTTGTACTTATTGAATAGATAACCAAGCCGTTCTATTCGAGAGTCTATTTTCACAAAATCACTACTTGCATTATAGGATTTCACAAATTGCTGGATTTTATGGATTGATTTTTAACATGTGCTGAGCAATATAGCCGTCTGTTGTATTTTTTGCTCAGTCATTGTATCACACGCAGCAGAGAACCAGCTTCAAGAGTACACTGTGTGGGTTTTAAAGTTCACTTTTAATTTTTCGTGCACTAAACAGTTCGAGGCACTTAATATTAATCCAGATTTTTGGAGTTCATATGAAAACCGAACAGCGGTCTTCTCACTTCACAACTGTTCTTCACGTTTTTACGAAATTTTGCAACGTTCGTGTTGCGATCGAATTTCACTGTAGCAACGTTCCAGTTGCTATCGAATCTTCGCGCCGAAACCAACAACCAGTAGATTTTCGATGGATCGAAACTTTATCCGGATCGCAAGGTCCAAAAGGATGTTCGGACAAAACTTCCTATTCGGTAATTTTAGGAGTGGACTGTATAGAGTTTTTTCCCCGAGACTGGCACAGAGTCCCCGTGGGAGGATTTTCACTTCCGATGAAGAAATCACTGGTTGTACTTTTGAGACTTTTTATTCGAGTATAGGTTTCTCGCGACGGTTTGATACAAGTGAAGTGTAGTTGGAAATTATCCTGGCATTTATACGAAATCAAGGTCTTTGATTTGGCTCCAGATGGGTAAGCCAACTAAGAAGAAATCAAATAGCTGAGATTAGGGTTCTTTAAGCGTTAGACGCGACAACATCCATTTAACTTTTTAATGTTTTAAAACAACCCTAACCAAAGCCCAAATATCTTTTTTTTTTGTATGAGCAAATCCACTGCGACCAATTTATTTGATCTATTGTGGAGTAACCCAATTTACTATTTGTCTGATTACGTCGTACTGTCATCATTAATTGAGATGTCAGTTGTAGACGAAGTCAAGACATAATTCCAGTTCTGGATGGTGTTTCTTATGAATCCCACCACCTTACTGACCTTCATCTTCCAAATATCATCGGGCGTTAGGATTCGCTTACCAAGAACTTTTAGTCGATGTGTCATAAGATATCCACAGTCACACATTAAGTGCTCTGCAGTTTCTACTTCAGTTTTACAGAACCGGCACATATCATTACTAAGTTTGCCAATTTTTTTAAGGTGGTAATTGCATGGACAATGCCCTGTTAAAAGGTCTGTAAATTTTTTCAGATCACTTTTCGACAGGCTCAAAATGTCGCGAGTTTTCTTTGAATCGGGCTTTATGAATCTTTTTGATTGCCTAGCACCAATAGCTACAAGCCATTTGAATTTTATTTTTAAATTTTCCCAAGTTTTTAGTTCTTTGTTAAGTGCACAAGTTGATACTCCACAGAAAGGTTCCGGCCCGGACATTGGCCCTTCCGATCCTCTCCTAGCCAGTATATCCGATTTTTCATTTCCTTCTATTCCGCGGTGACCTGGAACCCAATAAAGGTTCACCTGATTTTGTATTGATAATTGATTTAAAGCATTAATACAATCCCATACTAGTTTTGAGCTGCACATTGGAGCTTTTAGAGCTTGTAACGCTGCTTGACTGTCTGAGAATATGCATATATTAGCGTGCCTATACATCCTCTTCAAACAAATTTCCGCGCAAGAGTAAATCGCATGGACCTCTGTTTGGAAGACTGTTGGCCAACATCCCATTGGAATCGATATGTTAACCCCTGGGCCATAAATTCCGGCACCAGCATTGTTATTCATTTTTGAGCCATCAGTAAAAAAAGATACAGATCCTATTCTAGTTGTAGGGCCACCCTGTGTCCAGGTTGATCTATCAGTATCCATAACTTCGAAACTTGTGTAGAAATTTGGTTTGTTTACCATCCAGTCCAGCCCAAATATCTTAGAAACGCATGAAAATTTTTGAAGTTATTAATTTTCAAAATAAAATTTTCAAAAAAAAAGATGGCCAATGGTATTTATTATTTTTTTTTGGAAAAAAAAGTTTTTCAAGAATTGCAGTTGATTCTTCAAATTTGGAAATTGGATCAAATGTTTTAAATCCAATCAATCACACACATCTTTTTTTATTTAATAAACAATGTTTGGAAGAAATTTGTAAAATCGTATCGAAATATTTCAAAAATTTCAAAAAATTATTTTACAACTTTGATGGGCCATAACTCTCATAAGACTCACAATTATGGCACAATTTGTTCCAATGTTCCTATACTAATGCTTCGCTACAGTAAAACTAAAATAAAAGAATAATTTCAACCTTATGTTGGTTTACTGTTCCATAACATTTTCAAACCTCTGGAGATAAAAAAATTTGCTATGTGGTCAGATTAAGATGGAAACAAACAGTAAATCATTTTTTAAATAAACGGGTTTGTTTTCATGAAAGTCTTGATCTTATATCATAAATAATTTAGACTTTTCCTTAATCTAAATTTTTCACACAAAATTGCATGGATGCTTTTGGATTGGCTTCAGAAATGTTTCATTATTTCGAAGAAAAAAATAAATACCGAAACCATTTTCATCATCAAAATTCCACTACAAAATTATCGTGAAAACTGTTTGAGTCAGCTTGGATTCATATGATAAAATAAAAACTTTTCAAAATGGTGGCTCCAGAGACTAGATATGCTTTTTGTTTAAGAAAAACATGTGATGCAGAATAATAGTTGATACTGTAAATTTTAATGAGTTTGAAGAAACCACAGGTTTGCAGCTAAACAAAAATTTTAATTAGCTTAGACAGTAAATTAATGTTTCATTTTAAAAAAGGGGCTCCAGAAACGTGAAATCTATGCCAAAAAAAATGCTCAGTTACTGGATTTTGTGAGTATGTTTTTAAGAAAAAATTATTTTTAAAGTTCTTCGATTAAAGTGGCTCCAGAGACTTATAATATTTAAAAAATTAAAATTATACGCATTCAACTTTCATACGAGGTAAGATTCTCCACTTACGAGAGGTTAAGGTTTTCATCATGGCAATTCTTCCGTCGCATAAAATACGAAAACGATCTCTGCGACACTGAGTTCTTGAGCATCCTTGTATTAAAAATGTATGATACCCATAGAATATTCTGTTAATGTTTTCACATTTCTTGACGCCGAAGAAAAAATCTTACTTCCGGTAAAACAAAATGAAGAACAGCTACGATGTATTCGAGAAAACCAAACCTTTCCAAGACATTCTTGCAATGGAGCCTTTTGATCTACTACCAAAGAAATGTAAATAAAACCCCGTACTTAAGTTGTACTAAAACTTCAGGTTTCTCACGTAAGTTTTGATCAAAACCATAAATTCTTAAAAGGAATGGTTAACCGTGTCAAATGATTTTCAAGTGGAACAAAAAGATTTTATCGATTTCGGTGTGTTTTCAGAGATTTACGTAGAATTAAAAAAAAACACCAGTTTTTTGAGTTTTTTTTTAAGGGGGGGGTAGGGTATAACGTGTATAAAAAAACACCATTTTCACGATTTTTTTCTAGAGCTATCGTTCAAACAAATGTATTCAATTTTTTTGCATTATACAAAGCATTGTTAAAAGAACATTTAGTAATTTTTTCGTAGAAAAATATTGAAAAATGAGCCGGTGACGGAGCACTTTCGAGGATGCCTTTTAGAAAACAGGATTTGCGGTGGACACTGTATCTCAGCACAGAATCATCTGAAGTCAAAAAATCAGAGCAAAATATTTATAATAGATGTTTTTCTGGACCCCAACGTTTTTATTTAACTTGAAAATATTTTTATGAAATTTTTGTGGCTGTTTGAAGTAAAAACTACGATTTTTCACTTAAAAATCCGCCATTTTTCAACTATAAAATCTCCCCAAAGTAAAAAAATCAAAAAAGAAAAACGTTGGGTTCTGGTATTTTATATGTAGAAACTATGTTCCAAATTTGAAAAGAATCGGATAAGTAGTTTTCAAATGACGATGTCCACGGACTTTAAAAATGTGCTTTCGAGAAAAACGCGTTTGAAGTTTCTGCTCTTGCTTTCTTGCAGTATTAGATAGGAGGAGATAAAGGCCTATAACTTCTACAGTTTTGCTTCAATTGACTTGAAAATTTGACACAACATTCTTGAAATGTTTTACAATAAGAAAATAAAAAAATAAAAAAATCGATTTTTTGAAAGTGTTAGACCCTACCCCCCCCTTAACTAAATAGGTTAAGCTTGCCTAATTGCCCGGTTTCATTCGGAATTGCCAGGATATTCAATACACAAATTCAGAAAAGTCCGGTCAAGCCCGGTTGCCAGATTTCTTTGAAAAAGCCCGGATATATTCATTTTATTTGTTAAACCATACAAAAAATAAAATGTGTAATAAAAAGTTTTTATTTATGCGTCCAATAAGAAATTATTAACAAAGGTTTTATAAAAATTGTAATATAGACTTTCGAAGGCTTAAAATACCATTCAAAATTGGCTGATAAATGATATTTAATAAAAATGTCCAGAGTTTTTATTTTTTATTTTTAGTTGAATAATTCTATGATTTTGAAAAATTCTGCCCGGATTTTTGGTCGACAATTTCGAAATCAAATGCCCGGATTTTGCCAGGTTTAAAAAAAAAAACGGTTGGGTTTGTCCGGCCCGGATACGTGCTTTAAAATTTCTGGCAACGTTAATTTGAGTGGAAAAGTTCTACCATTTTTCAAAAACAAAAACAATCAATGATTTTTTGAAGATTTTCGTCAACATTTAAACGAATAAGCTATGCCACAAAGAATCTATCGTAAAATATTTGAGCCTCATTTTATCAATCTCATGATGCCTATTTTTTTTTCTTAAATTTCAGTTTTTATTATGAACTGAGGTTTAATCACGGAAGCATGTTTGGTTGTGCTTCTTTCTTGTTTTTCTTTCTTTATTTTCGCTTCAAAATATTCGAAAATAAAGAAAGAAGCACGACCAAACATGTTTACGTGATTAAACTTTAGTTCATAATTAAAATTAGAAATTTATAAAAAATATTTTGCCAAAACGCAAAAAAACGTAACTTTTAAGATGAATGTTAGTTTTTTTTATTGTCTTAAAAAAGATTCTAAGTAATTGAATTTAGTTTCAATAGGTTAAGAATTGAGAAAACTATGACGATTGCAGATAAATATACTATGACTCTCAAGAATTCTTAAAAGGTTTTTTTTCAGTCTAAAATTTCAGGGAGCGTATCTTGAAGCATAAAATGTAGCATCAACAATCTTATTATTTAGTAGTGGGCCACTTCAGATTTTTAGCTATCCCTGAGAGAAAATTTATATATAAATATATATAAAATTTATAGAAAACACTTTCAAATGTGTCAAATTAAGCTAAGTCCAGATTAAGATAAACTTGCTAAAAACATTAGTTTTTTTTCTCTAAACAGCATATTCATATTAAAGGCTTAACTTAATGATGCCTGAAAAATTTCACTCTCAACCATTTAAAATGTTGTTAAAACAGTTTGTGCCTGCAAATTAATTTTCAATAATTTATGATTAACTTATAAAATTCTCTTTCCAGACAGACAAAACATATGTCAAAATACATTTTTGCATAAAGAATCTTAAAAAAAATAAACAGATGGAACATCTTATTTTCCTGATTTTAAAACCAAATGAGAGAATTTATTTTCCTGTTTTCAGGAATTCAAACCATTCGGCTCATTGTTCCTTCGATGGAACATCATTAATTTGAAATTCGAAAAATAAGTACGATTTTTCAGACACATCGGCAACTTTAAGTCACTTTTTCCAGGATTGAAACCTCAAACTCGCTACCAAATATTCTAGCGGCAGAAAGCATCAGTCTTCTCACGGTTCCTGTCGTTTGCTTGATGTTCTGGCTGGCTGGCTGGCTTAAATGTTTGCTAAAGGTTTAGCACCGAACGAGAGCCTCAAATGCTGCATGGTCGAGAACGAACATCCACTGAAGTGGGAGGCCACTTGAGCTGAATTTGGTTTTTTTCCCCTCTTCTCTTCTTTAAGGGGAGCGACGAAACGAAACACCACTGATGATGCTGCTGCTGCTGCAATGAAGCAAAGTGGATTGAAGAGAAGATGGAAAGAAAACGAAATAAAAAATAAACGTTCTGTAGGACTAATTTCAACAAGTAGAAACGCATTCTTGGGAAAATAAAACCCGACTGATGTTGCAGTGCCGTAAAATGCTGCAAAATGAGAGGAGATATAATCTTTCATGAAAAAATGAACCTACTCTAATGGGATGAAGCAAAGAAGTCATGTGGAATAATTATGCTGGAGAAATTAAAATTCTTCTCTGCTTGGTTTGGTTTAAATTTGAAGCTCAATTTTTTAATTCAATTTTCAACAATTAATTTGAAATTTAGTTGATTGATCATTCGACTGGAATCTTATCAACGAATGGAAAATTAAATTTTCTAAATTATTAGCTTTTTCATATTGATGTCAAAGAACTGACACGCTCCTTTTATTCAAGAATCACAAACAGGCTCTCCGATTGTGATTGGAATATTAAATTCAACACCAAAATCTACACTCCAAGTTTTTGAACGGTTGCCCAAAAGTCTCCGATAAAGAAGTGGGATAAATAACACACCAAGTCCTAACACAAACAATAAACTGCGCCTGTTGGCTGTCAGTAAGATGTCGGAAACATCACGATTGAGGTCTAGTAAAAGTTTCCGTTGAACTTGCAAGAAGCAGATGTTTGTTGAAAGAGAAAATAAAATGGAAAAGGGAAAAAAATCAATGGCAACTTCAGACAGCTCCTGGCCAAGTTTTGGGCAGTATTATTGACCTTGTAGCCAATAATGATTGGAAATCCGCCAAAACATATCAATCACAATCGGAGTCCACTCGAGAGGTGTGACCTTTGGACTGAAGCAGTAAACTTTTCTGTTTGGGTTCAGCCAAAAAGAATGTTGTAAATATGATTTATTTGAATTTCGATCATCGAAAATTGATTGTGTCTGATAACTAAAGCAGACTTGAAGCAGAAATCTACATCATTTACTTAAATACGAAGTTTGATTGTATCTATTCAAACTTTTTCATGGCTCTGTCTTGAAGATTAAATCAAATGGATGTAAAAACTTAATTTCGTACAAATATTTGGTCCCTTGCTGGTGTGCTTTAAAATCCAATGATAAACTATGAAAAAAAAATTAATTGTTTTGTGGGCATTATAAAATATCAAAACGGAGATTGAATATCAATATAATTCAAAAGAAAGCAAACGCTATAAAATAAGAGCTGCAGGCGGAGTTACGAATTGCAATAAAAAATATTTTTTACACTATTTTCCTAAAACTTGATCTCTGAATTTGTTTTTAGTATCAGAAATTTTTAATCCGCATAAAGGCCTCGATAGCAAAGAAATATAGAGTTTTCTAATTTGGTCAAATAACATATGAATTGAACCCAAATAGCTTTCAATGATATACTAAATTCCACTTGCTGAAATCTTCTTGAGAGTACCTATATGCTGGCGAAATTGTATTGGGCCATCCTCCCCCTGTTGGTGTCGCAAATAAAAAAATTAATTTAAAAAGTCAAACTTTGCCCATTTGTTGAATAAATTCTCAGGTTATGTGAAATGGTTGTATGAAAGCCCTGCTTTTTTCTTCTTCCATTGCCAATCCTTTCCTCCAACTGAATACAGACTCCGTTCGTTTTTGGCAACATTCGATTTTGGCACATGTGCCAAAATCGAACGGTTTTTAGAATCAACATTACCTGTTTGTTTTCGTTTTAACAGGACCAATTTAAATTGAACAAACACCATAGATACGTTTTTATGTTCTGAAATGGTGATAAAATGCAACAATAAAAACAAAAGTTTTTAAAAAAATATAAAGTACTCAACAATGAGAAAAAGATGAAAAATTCAAAAAGTTAAAAACAAATTCAAGCAAAGGACTAAAAAGACAAAAAACAACTAAAAAATGATGAAGAACGACAAAAACAGCAAATATGACAAATGAAAACAAACATTTTATAAACAAAAAAAGAAAATTGGAAAATGCTTCAAAAACATGATAAAAAAATTAAAAATTACTTCAAATGGTCGAAAATTGACCAAAAATAACGTGTTTGATAAAAATAACAGTTATTTTGTAAAAAAAAAATTAAAAAAAAATTGAGATTAAAAACCGTTCGATTTTGGCAACACTCGATTTTGGCAACACAAAATGTACGGGCGTGTTGCCAAAATCGAACGGGGTCTGTAGTTTTAAATGATCATAGAAATATTTCTCCTACATATTCCAATACCATCGGGATGCAAAATTTGGTTCCATTTGCTTGGTAAGTTCCCATGCCAAATTCGGTTCCATTTGCATGATCAGTTCTCGAGTTATGGAGATTTGTTACTTTTCCATGAGAGACCCTCCTCTTTCCAGTGAGAGGGAGGAGTCCTTTCCCTGTCTCAGAAGCATTCACTTTCCAAGTTTAATGTTATCGGTTCAGAACTTTACGAGTATATAGGGAACAGGCAGACATTCATTTGTATATATAAAGAATAGTCTCTGGAGCCACTATATTCTAAGAACTTTCAAAACAAGTTTGCCATAATCCTTAAAAATTTAAAAACCTCGCTAAAGTTCCTACGGTTCGCTACGGTTCCTACAGTTCGCTATGGTTCCCACGCACAGTGGGGCAGGACCTATCTAAGCTTGGCCAACATCCCTTTTTGTAAATTTCAAAAAATCATCATAAATTCATGCATTTCAGAAACTGGACATTACACCGATCACATATCTGTCAAACAAAACTTAAAATTCGTTGTTTCATACAATTATCTACGTAGATGAAGTTGGGGTTTGATGCTGTTGCATTTTATCGCAAAAACAAAAAAATATTTTCAATACTCCACTAAAATTTTATTTCTTGAAGAAATAAAAAAAAATTAACATGGATGTGTTCAGAATAATATAAAGTTTATTTATTTGAGGTTGAAGAATTGAAAAAAAAAAATCGTTATTTTTTTACGAGCATAAATGTATAACGTTAAAAAATTTAGAATTTTCATCATATTGGGACATCTGGAAAACATGTTACCCCACGTTACCCCACTCTCATTTCTACTCGAACATTTAAATGGAAGTCTCAGCTATCCAACAAAACAAAAACTAGTTGCCACTTTTTGCCTATTCAAAAGTTATTCACGTTTTGGTGAAACATGTTTTTGGACAATTTTCGTACTTGTGGAATTGCTTTTGAAAATGGGTTTTGCTAGAAAAACTTGAACTCATTTGAATTTGAAATTTTAAATATAGCTTTTTTCAAAATTTCCCTCTTAGTTTGATAATACTATCTCGGTTTTTTAAAGTTATATTTATCTACAGACAAGCAGATAAGATTCTTTGTAATATGAACTTTCTATAACTTTCTCAAATCCTTTTCGGTCAGATATTTAGTACCTTTCTGTTAACTAACTTAATTTTTTATTCTACATTTTTTTCTATAAAATGAAGAGATCTTAAAGTTTTACTCAAAAATAAAATAGAAATTATTTACACACTGAATGTTTGGATATTTAAAAAAAAACAATGCAACTATGTTTTTTGCTGTCATATTGAGTAACAGCCTACTTGATCCATCCTTATAAAAGGTACCAATATGAGTTTATGGCTTTATTATCTGAACTTATTTGTTCTGTTACGACTGATCACACTCACATGACACTTTGAACAAAATTCCGTTCATATTTTACATATTTAATTTGTATGGAAGCATTCGTTTCATAGATGGAATGAGTTTTAAGCCATCATAATAAACGATTTGTCGTACCCCGAAATCCTCAAAGGTCAAATTCGGTTCAACTTGGTTCAATTTGCTTGATTTGTTCCTTGTCAGTTTCCTACCAATTGTAAGATCTTTTGTGGTTGCTTGTTTAGTTTTTTTAAATGTAGAAATTTGGTACCATTTCTATGAAATATCCTTTTCCAGAAAAGAGATTGGTCTCAAACTAGCGTTAAAATAACATGCATTTCTTTCTTGACAAATTTGTGTCCATTTGCATTATTTATTCAAGAGTTTTGTAGATATTCAGATGACATTTGTATGGAGACCCCCCATTCTTGTGAGGGGAGGGATCTTAAAGCATAATTTAACTTATTAATGGTCCTAAATACCCTTACATGATCATTTTCACGCCGATCGACTGAGTAGCCTTCAAGTTGATAAGGAAAATCTGTTAAAAAAAGTTATCTAGATCAAATTTCACAACATCTAGATAAAAAAAAGTAACATCAAATTAAAGATTTTGATCAAATGAACAACTTTTCAGAAGATTTCAAACCAGTAGGATTTCATTTAAAAAAGTTATGAGGTTTTGACCATCGATTGGTCAGGTCTGCCCCACTGTGCCACGGTTCATACCAATCCAACGGTTCGCTACGGTTCCTACGGTTCGTACGGTTTCAACGGTTCCTACGGTTTCCACGGTTTCTACGTTTCGTACGGTTCAAACGGTTCTTACGGTTCTTACGGTTCTTACGGTTCGAACGGTTTGAACGGTTTCTACGGTTCCTACGGTTCGTACGGTTCCTACGATTCGTACGGTTCCTGCGGTTCGTACGGTTTCTACGATTCCTACGGTTCCTACGGTTCGTACGGTTTCTACGGTTCCTACGGTTCGTACGGTTTCTACGATTCCTACTGTTCCTACGGTTCGTACGGTTTCTACGGTTTCTACGGTTCCTACGGTTCGTACGGTTCGTACGGTTTCTACGAATCCAACGGTTCCTACGGTTCGTACGATTTCTACGAATCCTACGGTTCGAACGGTTCCTACGGTTCCTACGGTTCCTACGGTTCCTACGGTTCCTATGGTTCCAACGGTTTCTACGGTTTCTACGGTTCGTACGGTTCGTACGGTTTGTACGGTTCCTACGGTTCGAACGGTTCAAACGGTTCCTACGGTTCCTACGGTTCCTCCGTTTTGTACGGTTCCTACGGTTCCTACGGTTTAAACGGTTCCTACGGTTTCTACGATTCCTATAGTTCCTACGGTTCCTACGGTTCGTACGGTTTCTACGGTTCGTACGGTTCTTACGGTTTCTACGGTTCGTACGGTTCTTACGGTTCCTACAATTCGTACGGTTTCTACGGTTCGTACGGTTAATGCGGTTCCAACGGTTTCGATGGTTCCTACGGTTCCTACGGTTTGTACGGTTTCTACGGTTCCTACGGTTTCTACGGTTCCTACGGTTCCAACGGTTCTTACGGTTTCTACGGTTCCCACAGTTTGTACGGTTCTTACGGTTCCTACGGTTCGTACGGTTTCTACGGTTCGTACGGTTCGTACGATTTCTACGGTTCCTACGGTTCGAACGGTTCTTATGGTTTCTACGGTTCGTACGGTTCCTACGGTTCTTACGGTTTCTACGGTTCCTACGGTTCGTACGGTTCTTACGGTTCCTACGGTTCGTACGGTTTCTACGGTTCGTACGGCTCATGCGGTTCCAACGGTTTCGACGGTTCCTACGGTTCCTACGGTTTGTACGGTTTCTACGGTTCCTACGGTTCCTATGATTCGTACGGTTTGTACGATTCGTACGGTTTGTACGGTTCCTACGGTTCGTACGGTTCTTACGGTTCCTACGGTTCGTACGGTTCATGCGGTTCCAACGGTTTCGACGGTTCCTACGGTTCCTACGGTTCGTACGGTTCGTACGGATTTTACGGTTCCTACGGTTTCTACGGTTCCTACGGTTCCTACGGTTCGTATGATTCGTACGATTTGTACGGTTTCTACGGTTCGTACGGTTCCTACGGTTCCTACGGTTCGAACGGTTCCTACGGTTCGTACAGTTTCTACGGCTCGTACGGTTCCTACGGTTCTTACGGTTTCTACGGTTCCTACGGTTCGTACGGTTCTTACGGTTCCTACGTTTCGTATGGTTTCTACGGTTCGTACGGTTCATGCGGTTCCAACGGTTTCGACGGTTCCTACGGTTCCTACGGTTCGTACGGTTTCTACGGTTCCTACGGTTCCTACGGTTTGTACGGTTTCTACGGTTCCTACGGTTCCTACGTTTCGTACGGTTTCTACGATTCCTACGGTTCCTACGGTTCTTACGGTTTCTACGGTTCCTACGGTTCGTACGGTTCTTACGGTTCCTACGGTTTGTACGGTTTCTACGATTCCTACGGTTCCTACGTTTCGTACGGTTTCTACGATCCCAACGGTCCCTACGGTTCCTACGGTTCGTACGGTTTCTACGGTTCGTACGGTTCCTACGGTTCTTACGGTTTCTACGGTTCCTACGGTTCGTACGGTTCTTACGGTTCTTACGGTTGGTACGGTTCCTACGGTTCGTACGGTTCGTACGGTTCCTACGGTTCGTACGGTTCATGCGGTTCCAACGGTTTCGACGGTTCCTACGGTTCCTACGGTTCCTACGGTTCGTATGATTCGAACGATTCGTACGGTTTCTACGGTTCGTACGGTTCCTACGGTTCCTACGGTTCGTATGATTCGAACGATTCGTACGGTTTCTACGGTTCCTACGGTTTCTACGGTTCGTACGCTTTTTACGGTTTCTACGGTTCGGACTGTTCGTACGGTTTCTTTGGTTCGTACGGTTCCTACGGTTCTTACGGTTTCTACGGTTCCTACGGTTTGTACGGTTCCTACGGTTCCCACGTTGCTACGGTTTCTACGGTTCCTACGGTTCCTACGGTTGCTACGATTCGTACGGTTCGTGCTGTTTCAACGGTTCCTACGGTTCGTACAGTTCATACGGTTTCTACGGTTCGTACGGTTCGTACGGTTTCTACGGTTCCTAAGGTTCGTACGGTTCATACGGTTTCTACGGTTCGTACGGTTTGTACGGTTCGTACTGTTCTTACGGTTCCTACGGTTCATACGGTTTCTTCAGTTCGTACGGTTCGTACGGTTTGCACGGTTCCTACGGTTCGAACGGTTCTTACAGTTCGTACGGTTCGTGCGGTTCTTACGGTTTCTACGGTTACTACGGTTCCTACGGTTTGTACTGTTTTTATTGTTCCTACGGTTCCTACGGTTCGTACGGTTTCTACGGTTCGTACGGTTTCTACGGTTCGTACGGTTCCTACGATTTCTACGGTTCCTACGGTTACTACGGTTCGTACAGTTTGTACGGTTCTCACGGTTCCTACGGTTCGTACGGTTCTCACGGTTCGTACGGTTCGTGCGGTTCTTACGGTTCCTACGGTTCCTACGGTTCCTACAGTTCGTACGGTTTCTACGGTTCCTACGGTTCGAATAGTTCGTACGGTTCGTAAGGTTTGTATGGTTTGTACGGTTCCTACGGTTTTTTTTTGGTAAATTCTTTATTTGAAACGGCTCATACCTTTAGGCTTTAAGGAGCCAAACTCTTTTTGTTTTTTTTTACAATAGTTTGCTTACTTCTAGTTAACTTTTTTTTTAGAAAAGAAAATAGATAGGGAAATATGAAAATAAAAAGGATCATGGATGAAGATGAATTGCTTTAAGGAAATGATATATTTCGAACATGTAGTCCATGTCTATCACTGCCACCACATCTATTATATAAAATTCTCTTGTAACGGTGTTTGTAGTACTACTCCTCCGAAATTACCCAAAAGGTTCGAATGAAATTATTTTTAGAATATTCTGTAGCCATGCGAATCGGTTTATATCGAATAAAAACAACACAAAGTCGCATCAATTGTCCGTAATAACTAAATTTGAAGTTTTTTGAATGAAATAAAAGTCATGGATTCCATTTTTTCGAGATTTTTTTTTCCTTTGGGCGGTTTGTTTTTCGTCTCTAAGGTCGAGGCGTCGCGAGCAGACGTCGTTAGAAGATAGTAACCATGGCATAGCATACTGATCAGTGAGAATATTTTGGCGCGTATTTCTCAACAAAGCATATTTTCAATGCAAGTGGTGGCGATATGAAGCCTTGATGTAATTTGTTTTGTTCTTGATTCCTAGCTCATTTCTACAGCACATGGTTATGAATGACGCCTAGATGTGACTCAGGTTGACATTATGCTGATCGAATAAAACATATAATATTTGTTCTGCCAAAATCTGAAATTGAAAAGTCAGGCATCCATTTTTAGAGATTTTCTTTTCTTCGAGGGGTTTGTTTTTCGTCTCCATGGGCGAGGCGTCGCTTGCAAACGTCGTTGCAAGATAATAGTAACCAAAGCATGCTGTTCATTGATCACTGGAAAAAATTAAAAATTAAACGCCTATTTCTCAACCAAGTACCTTTATTTCTTATGCACGTGGGGGCGATATGCAACCTAGAAGTGTTTTTTTTTTCTTGCTTATTTTATTTGTACACAGCACATGGTAATAAATGACGCCTAGATGTGACATGGATTGATATTTTATCGATCGAATCAAAACCATATAAACGATTTCAAATATCAAAACCGTTTTTAATTCGTGTTAATTTAAGTAGTAAATTGTTGCCAAAAAATATGAACTTGGTAAAGATAAATATGAAATAAGGTTATGACATTTTGAGGACGTTTGAAAATAAGAAATTTGGAAGCTTTACATTCAATTTCGTATAATCCAATACGCCTAGAATGCTAGACACATTAACTGAACAAGAGTCTATTTTCTTATAATTTAATTAATTATAGAGGATTTTAACCAACTTGGCCATTCGTCCTCTCAACAAGAGTCTGTTCTTTGATATAGATTAGATGAAGTTTTAAAAGGCTGAATGAACATTTTGATTTTTTGCAAACGTAAATTGAAGTTATCAATAAAATAATCTACTTTTTAATAACAAAATGTGAGGATATGCATTTTCCGGAAGATTTTCTAACTATCAACTATCAAACTAATTAAGCAAACTATCAACTTTTACAAAAAATGTATACATTATTTCTTCATCTAAAAATTGTTGGGCCCAAAAAAAATTTTGATTAAATAAACTTAACTTAACATCTAAAATTTAAGAATTTTATCTTCAAAATGGCCCGAAAGAATATCCCGAGTGTTGAATCTGAAGCTGATATTCAAAATTATTATAAAGGTCTTTGTAAATCAAGGTCTTTTGGTTGAACAGCATTCAGTGGAATTGAAGTACCAAACATTAATTTATTCCGGAGAAAAACTTTGGATATAGCAATGAAAGTTGATAAAACAGACAAACACGAACAAGTATTAAATTAATTTTAAAGTCTTTTCACTGACGTATCTAAAAAGACCTATGTGTTTTCACTTGCCCCAATAAATGGGACAAAAATATACTTCGATATTTCTTTTTGTCAACATAACTAATATTTTTTTTGAAAATATTACTTTTTCCAGAGCATATGAAAGTTGAACTGTGGTGATATTCGTTAGGATTTGACCGGTGTTTCATTTTTAAAAATTAAGATTTAAAGTATAAAAGACACATAATTTTTATGAAGGTTTTGTTTGTATGATAATTTCCAGGAAATAAAATGAACTCACGAAACCACGTAGCCTGAACAGATTATTTATTTTCAATCTATTAAATTTAAAAAAAATCTGCTTATCAATTAAATTTTAAATCTTAAAAATATAACGTAATTCTAAATGAAATCACAGATCACCATCAACAATGTTCAGGAAATTTAGAAATCAGAACTGCTTGAATTAAAATCTTTAAAATAATGGGTGAATATATCTAAACATATGTTTTCCTCTTTTCAAAACCAATCGTTTCTTTGATTCATTGGGTTAAAGTTCAAAGGAATTAATTTACATTTTTTGCTTGAATAAAAAGATAGGAATTAGCAATACACGAAATCACCAGATTAAATGCCATGACAAGTGCTGTTGGGAACACTTTAAGTTGAAATGTGTAAAGTCAATAACTTAAGTATCAGGCGAAACTTTTTGGAAATGATTTGGTGAAAATATGGATTTTAATTCAAACTGCTTCGAAGCATGAGGATGGTGAATAATAACCTTTTTGAAAATGGTTAGTAAAAAATCTTTTCTTATGTGTTTCATTTCTTCAGCTCTAAAAAATACACCATCCAAAGCTTATTGGGAGCTGAAAGCGCTGCGTTAGGCAAAATATTCGGCAAATACTCCAAAAATTGTCCCGATTTAAAAACAATATAACAAAACGAAATAAATCTACTGAATGGAATACAGAAAATGAAACATACATATTATCAACATACAGTTATTTTAAGGTTGCCAGAATTTTTTTCACTACCATCCGGGCCTAGCAATTCCGGGCATTTTTTCAAAAAAAGCTGGCAAAATCCGGGCATGGATTTAAATTTTTCAAATCCAAAAACCGGGCAAAAACCGGGCAAAATTTAGGTGTTATTATATATAAAAGCAAATAAAGAATGCAAAAAAAAACCAAATTAATATTTTATTAATGTAATTGCAGACTTCCAACAACTTTTTGGAACACTTAAATATTTAAAGGTTTATAAAAGTAAATCAGCGAAATTATTTGAAAAAAACCGTTGAAAATTTCTATACCGGCTGAAACGCACTCAAAAATTTTGATTTTTTTTTGGTTTCTTTGTGAGAATTGTGAAAAAATCCGGACAAAATCCGGACTTTTTTCACAATATCCGGGCAACCGGGCCGGACCGGACTTTCTCGAAATTTTGCATCAGATATCCGGGCAAACCCGGATAAAACCGGGCAATCTGGCAAGCTTAAGTTATTTATTTAACAAGTTACAAAAATTGGATTTTGAAAGACCCGTTGAGTTTGAATTCTTTGGTTTAATTTTGATAGAATTGAGCGGGACGGTTCGAGTAAAGGGAAAGAAGGGAAATGTAAAGAAAACTAGGAAAAATAGAAAATGGATGCCAAATTGAACATGGTAAGACGAAGTTTACCGGGTCTGCTAGTTATTAATATAAAAATATTCATGACACAATTTTTATAGATTGATTTGAGAATGAGAATAAACCCCTGCAAAAATCGGTATTTTCCAATGAAATCCGGGCAACTGAGCTGGACCGAACTATTTCAAATTTTATATTCAATATCCGGGCAAACCCGGATAAATCCCAGCAATCTGGCAACCATTACTCTACGGTTATATTGTTTGTGAAAGATTTCCAGGTTCTAGTAAAACATTCGTTAACAGTCAATCATACTTCATGTTGATTTTCTATAAAAAAAATGTTCAATTAACTCTCAGTCGCAAAAATTCAAAAAATAGTTTTATATAAAATGACCAATTGATTTTTTTTTAATCGGCACAATTGACCAAAATGACGAAATTGTCAAAAAATACCAAATTTACAAATTTGTGAAAAGGGACAAAATCTACAAAAATAATAAAAATTCAAAAATGACAAAATCTACAAAAATGCCGAATTTGAAGGAAAAGACTAAACTTAAAATAAAAAAAATAACCAACCGTCAAGGGTGACGTCATTGACAAAAATTATATAATTTTCAAACTTGACAAAATTGACAAATTTAACAACAAAAATTACAAAATTGATTTGATGGACGGAAATCTCAAAACTGACAAAAATGACAAAAATGACAAAAATGACAAAAATGACAAAAATGACAAAAATGACAAAAATGACAAAAATGACAAAAATGACAAAAATGACAAAAATGACAAAAATGACAAAAATGACAAAAATGACAAAAATGACAAAAATGACAAAAATGACAAAAATGACAAAAATGACAAAAATGACAAAAATGACAAAAATGACAAAAATGACAAAAATGACAAAAATGACAAAAATGCCAAAAATGACAAAAATGACAAAAATGACAAAAATGACAAAAATGACAAAAATGACAAAAATGACAAAAATGACAAAAATGACAAAAATGACAAAAATGACAAAAATGACAAAAATGACAAAAATGACAAAAATGACAAAAATGACAAAAATGACAAAAATGACAAAAATGACAAAAATGACAAAAATGACAAAAATGACAAAACTGACAAAAATGACAAAAATGACAAAAATTACAAAAATGACAAAAATTACTAAAATGACAAAAATGACAAAAATGACAAAAATGACAAAAATGACAAAAATGACAAAAATGACAAAAATGACAAAAATGACAAAAATGACAAAAATGACAAAAATGACAGAAATGATAAAAATCACAAAAATGACAAAAAAGACAAAAATCACAAAAATCACAAAAAATCACAAAAATCACAAAAATCACAAAAATCACAAAAATGACAAAAATCACAAAAATAACAAAAATTATGAAATTTACAAAAATGGATAAACAACATCAAAAGTTTTGGTCTTTTTCCTCCTCCGTCAGGAACAAAAATTTTATATGTGATGATAACGCTTCTAAATAAATTCTCGCCGCTCATTTTCACCATCTTTCATTTTATCTAACCTTTTACCGGTCTATATAAAAATTTCATATTTTTTCAATGTCCCGACTGAGAAAGATATTATTTTCCATTATTCAGAACTCTCTTGGCTTGTGATATAGCTCAGTTGGCAAGTTAGTTGCTTTCTGAGTCGATGTCGTGAGTTCGAGCCCAAGAGTAAACATCGATAACAGTTGTAGCGGATAAGTTTTTTTCAATGAGTTGTCCGCCAACTTCATCGTTGATATAAGTCGCGAATGACATTAAGATGTTAAAACGAAGAATCGATAAAAAAAAATCTCGTTTTTTTTTGTTTCCTCATCCAAAATTGTTTTAATAAATAAAACTAAATTTTTTAATAAAAGTTTCGGGTGAACTTATAAACTTTGCATGTTATTTGATCATTTTGGCAAATTAATTTAATAAAAAAAAATTAACACCAAATGATTTTTTGAAAATGTAGGAAACCATACCATTTATGGTGGAGTAAGCCATGACTTTTTTGGCGACGGACGCGTTTTTGTTTTCCTCCATTCAAAAATTTAATTCATTTATCGTTTAAATAGGAAATTTGAAGTGAAATAGTGAAAATCTTTGTTTAAATGCTCGTCAGAAGTTTCCTACGCGTTTTTTGATTAATTTTTATATATTCAAGCCTCTTTGGGGAGCGTGAAATAGCGGTGTAGATTCAGTTCGATTTAAGTTAGCGCCCTGAGAAAAGAGTACTATGGGAAGTAAATCCCAAAATTGATATGTGGAGTGATATTTGAAGAATCAAGCTGCACAACGGTTATTGATTTGAAATTCATGTGAAGTAAAATTAAGCACGGCGACCTTATCATTGGCTGACGATGCGGTTGTTGGATGCAGTGAAAGGAGGTTTTTGATAAGTTAATTGTGGAGTGAAAAATTAAAATACAGCTTGGTAGAATTCTTAAAAAAAGAGCAAAGCCTGAGTGTCTAAATTATTGCTCCCCCGCTCCCCCGGCTTGTGTGTTATTCGGAAAATGATTGAGTGGCATAGATTGCGTTAAGTGTTGCATCTTGGGAAAAATGAAGTGGCTTGCACACGTGAAAAATGTTTGACACATTGCTTAAACACATTCATTTAATGATATTTTTGGTGGGACAGTATCAATGCTTCTTTTTTAATGATACAATGACACTGGTCTGCAGCACTGAATCCAAACATGTTCGCGAACCGGGAAGCTCCGATGCAGAACTACTAGAAGAAGGCGAACATCGTCACAGCAAGCGTTGCCTTGCAGCATTTGGTGAGGAACTTCCAATTTAACTTTTCCATATCCGCTCTTGACTGGTTTTATTTCAATTTCAACGTGGTGTTATGCTTCCTTTACACGACACAATTTAACGGTAAAAATTCAGGAAAAAAATAGAATTATTAATCTTTTATAATTTCATATGATGATATGAAGATTCAACGCATTATAATCATAATACAAAATTCATTTCACATAATCTGAATTTATCATGATTCAGCTTTAACTATTATTTTCATCACTATGGGTAAACAGGTCTGCCTAATTGTTCAATTTACAGAAAATTCAATTAGTCAAATACTTTTGTATCTAACTGAATTTAGGAAATAAACCTTTTGAGCTCTTAAAGGGCTTGAAAGGTCCTGTGTCTACTAATGTTTTATTTTGTTCTTCTTTATTTTCAAGAGCGAGTAAAGGCGCTTTATCCTTGGTCAACGACCAGAAATGAGGGAACACAGAAATCTATTTAATACAGATGAGTTGAATAAAAATGATTAAAATTACTAATTTCCAATCCTCACTGATTATTTGTAATGTTTTATGATTTCTGTGTTCAAAATAACTCATTTGCAACCGCTGAAGGATGGGTCATATTCCATAGGTTCCATTATCAACAAGGAGCACTTTTTTAGCTTATTTGCTTCCAACGTAATGCCCCTCGGAGCGTATGGTACTGGTGGTCCACGCTTCTTCTTTCTCCTTGTTCCTGATGTCTCTGCGTTCTCTGCTCCACAGTAGGCCCGACCATTTCATGTTTTTAATTATTTTAATGTTTTCATGTTAACATAATTAAAAGCATGATGAAAGACAAAAAGAATAATAACAAATTTGTTTTATTCTTCGGGACTCAGACATAAGTTCTGGCTGTGGCAGTACGATTAGTGATTAGTGATTAGTGATGTAGGAAACCATACCATTTATGTTTTTCAGATTATCTTATAAAATAAAATAGTTATGGAGAACAGAAAAAAATGGCCCATGGTACCTCACCCTACCCTTATTATTGCAAATCAGCCTCTCAATTTTTATCGATTCTATAAAGTCAACATGTGTTTTTATTAATGTTTCTTGACTTAGCATAAAAACGCAAAAATAAGGTCCAAATTTCAAAATTCGATCGTTTTTTCACTTGCTTCTCCAAGACGCTGATGGATCTCAACAACGAAGTTCAAAATAAATCGCTACGCTCGGGTTGTCAAGTGGAGCTGTTGAAAGTCATACCACGAGAATGTCAATACGTTTGGCAGCGAGCAATCTTTGTCGATTCGGACAAGTGCAATCCATTTTAACGGAAGCTTGGACTGGAAACTTGGAATGGAAGTCCGGTAATCTGCTCTGCTCTGAATTGCACATTTCATCGCTTCAGAAACGCTGCGCTGAAATCGGGGAACGTCTTCAGCTGGTTTCCGCACGGTTCATTGAATGTCTTTCGAGCTGGAACTGTCTCAGCAATTCCGAGCGTCTGAGTCCGAGTTTGGGATTAGTTGAACGAAATTGCTAGCTTTTATTCGTTTCTCATCTGATGGTTGAAAGTTTTTTTTAAAGAAAAAAAACAGGAATCACATGTCGTTTTCTTTTATTACAACACCATTAGAAGCGAAGATGTTTTCTTCGACAACTTAACTTTAACTGCTGTGAACAAATCGATCAACAGCCATTTTCCCGTCTTTCGAGCAGCAGTCGAAGCGCTTAGTTAATTTCCATCAATACGCTTGAACCAATAAAAACTCCAAATGTCAACAGCAAAAGAAGCGAGAAGCGTCAGGCATGAAAAAAGTAATTCAATTTTCCCGGGACAGGAAGGAACACTTTTCCGCTGCTCATTTCACGCTTTGCAAATGAGTCTCTGAAGTGATTTCGGTTCTTTTTTTCGTTTGGTCCTCTCCTGGAACTGGCTGCTGTTAACTTGAACTTCTTTTTACGGCCCAGCTGAGCATCTTTGTTCGGAACAAGAGTGAGAGAGCAAAAAAAAGAAATAAAAGAGTAGGTAGAAGAAAACAGCTCACTTTTACACCGGAAGTTTGGCTTGCTGAACCGGAAGTCCTCATTGAAAATACTATGGAAGTCCAATTAAGGTGCGGTAAGTTTGCCTTTATTGAGCTTGCCTTGGCAAAAAGTGGAAGAAAATTGAGTGGTCAAAAAATGAGCAATTGGGGTGAAGGATTTTGTGCAGAAAACTTTTAAAGTTGAGAAAACTACACCAAAATTTCGATACCACGAAAAAATACATCAATAAATGTTAAATTATGAATGTATTTTTATATCCATTATTTTATTTTATCCAAAATAAAAAAAATGTTATCAGATATGAGGGAAAAACCGAGAAGTTGAAACTTGCATGTAAGGATAAAGCAACCAATAATTATAATTCAATTTTAATCAAATCAAAACTGCTAAGAAGCAATCTTAGGGTAATTTTTCTTTTCAAAAACTTAAATTCTTTGTTGCCCCAAGTACACTTGCCATCAACCAACGCAATCTGAGGCAAACGCAATTACGAAACCAATTTAATGAATGAGAATTGAAAAGTTGCTACATCAACTTCTGCTGGTTTGGTAAGTTTTCCCCCAGGAATTCAAAACGTGCATCGGTCGGTGGTAGTTGTAATAATTTTGCTTTGGTTGGTCCACATCGTATTGAGGCTACGATGCAGTTCACGCAAATTGTTTATCGCCTCCCCCATTCCCCTTTTAAACATCCTCATTGCGTTACTCAGGATTTTCCCGGTGGAACTGAGGGTACCGTCATCTGGTCGCGTTTCGTGGATATCACGCATTTCAGGGATTCTAAATTCAACCAAACACAGCAAATATCAGGACTTGCCGATGAAAATAAAGAAAATTCTTTCTAAATGAGGATTACTTATGTAAATAGATTTTTTTTTAATATCGTTGTTGAAAAAATTATAATTGATTTAGTTTTCTTAAAAGGTGCCCTCTGGTTGCAGAAATTATGCTGTCGGGATTTTTTTCTCCCTCAAAACATTGAAAGCGACACACGTTAGTAATCCTCTTCATATAATCCTCGGCCGAGAGTCCTCACGCTATCGAAAGGACTGGAAAATTGGAAGCCTAATGAAAATGCACGCAATGTGATAGAATTGAATCGACAAATGGCATCACGTTGAAATTGGTTCCCCGAAAGTGCAAGCCATTTTTTGGGTGGGCCAGCACGTGGCAGCTTTTGGTGTCTCTTATCCCGAGCTAATACCGTTTTCAAAATTGCTCTCGATTGTTTTTCTCGATTTATTGTAGAAGCTTTTTTATGCATGGTTTGATGCTGTATAAAATGACCATTGGTAAGCTATGTAAATCGCAGTTTTTTGTGAAATAGATATTTGAACATAACATTAGAATACAAAAAAAATTTCAATTGATTCACATAAGTGGCAAATCTCTTTATGTAGCCCGTGGCGTAGAGGATAGCCTTCCAGTCTTCTATGCCAACGGTCATGAGATCAAATCCCGGTCACGGCATACATAGTACACTTTCTGTGGGTTGGTGGTTTTAGCATTTGTAAGATGCTAGCCATCATATCTTCGAAAGATGTACGCTTAGAATTAAGTGAAGGGAATCTCTTCAAGGAAACATAAAGTTTCATTGAGATCCTGTATGTGTTTGTGTTCGTTTAAAAAAGTAAATCATACACAATTTCACCTACTTACAAGGCCGGATTAAGGGGGGGGGGGGCAAAAGGAGCAATTGCCCCGGGCCCCCCGGCTCAGGGGGGCCCCCGAGGGAAAAAAAGTTTTAACATTCCTTTAATCATACTACTTCAATTTCTACAAATCTATTAAAAAACTATAAAATCGGAATGACAATTTAAAATATAACAACTAAAGGGCCCCCAGGAAATAATATCCAGAATAGTTTGTCTCTTGAATAAGTTAAGGGGGCCCCCTAGACTGAGATAAACGAAGAATCATCGTTAATGATCAAACAAATTTTGCAGCCAATGCCAATGAGAATTTATTAGAGAGAATCAGAAGGTTTCAGTTAAAATGAGAGAAACCGGTGCTCAGAGAGAGTGAAAATGTACCTACTAATTGTTGCAAATTGTTACAATTTGTTAAGCAGTTGTGGAATTTTGATCATTACCATTCCAAATGCAAAGAATTCTCTCTCCACTGCAATCCCTTGGAGTTAGCAGTGAAGAAGTTTTCCTGCATTTTGCGAGCTAAGAATTTAAAAGTCTAGGTATAGAATTTTAAAAATTACAACTCAAAATCTGGACAAAAAATAATGTGAACCGAATTCGAAACAAAAATAAAGAGGAATATGAGGCAAAACAACTCAAATTTTTATTTTTTTAACGAAACATGTCAGTCGGAATATTCTGTACAGAACAAGAAAAATTAAGAAAAAGATTTCCTCATTTTCATTGCATACAAACGTCTTGCACAATGATAATGTTTATTATTATTTTACTTTCCAAATAATGCTTACTGCACTAAACTAGGAGCTAATTTCGCCAAAACTGGCTAACTGTGCTAAGAGAGAACAGAGAAACTTTATGATTAGCATTTCAGAATCTTACCCGCGCAGTATCCGGGTGAATACCGGGTATTGTTATTATAGCTTTTCACTTTTCGATCATTATTATTGAAATTTCCGTTGGTTTATAAATTCTCAACCCTTTTCCTTCCCAATTTTTGAAAATAAAATCATTAACAAAAACTGTAGTTGTCTAAATTGGACCAATCAACAACAGTACAGAGTTTCTTTATTGAATTTCCATCCCAATTTCGGTCTTAAACTTGAAATTCGCATTGAAACATTTTCAACTGATATAACCAAAATTTTATCATCTACTGAAGTCAATATTTTGAAGTCAGCACATCATTTTCCAAATGATCATTCTCGAATTATATTAAAAATGATCTCATAGCTAAGTTGTAAATATCATTGAGTGATTCTCTTAACATGTAGATTTCAATTTTTTCAATCTTATCTTTTTCTAGGTTCAATTTATCGAGATTTATTTCTTCAGTTACTGAGGTTCAGTTTCATGGTTTTTCTGAATTTTGAGAACTCAGGATCTTTTTTAAGATACTTAACTCATTTGTATTTCTTATCTGACTTTTTCAATGATAGCTGATTCTGTGTTTTAAACATTTAATCTCTAATCTGAGTTGTTTTTTCTATCGATCATTTTTGCACTTATACCTCCTTGGCTTTGAGGGCATCGAATGAAATTTTTTATCACATTTAGGATAAAAATTTGGAAACAATTTTTTTATCTGATGAGAATCATATTCGTGAACATTTCATGAAAACGTTTTTTTTTGTGTTCCAAAGATATAGAATTGAAATTCACATTTGGTGCAATTTCTGCTTTGGCTCTGAATGTAACTTTAAATCTCTTTTTTTTTTGTATTAAATTCATGTTTTGTTTCTCAAAACTTGATTTGAAATCACGATTTAGATTTGAGACACTGAATTTTGGTTCTAAATATTACCTGATCAAAAGTTTCGAATTCTCCAACTCTTGTATCTGTATCTCTATGGAGTTTTAAATTAATTATTTTGTTTATTTTTTTTTTATTTTGTATTCTATGTTTCAAATCTTCATGATACTTCCCAATTGTCATGAGGTAAATATTTCTCGATGAATCACAAAACAGATGATCAATGATGAAATGAATTTTTCTAAATCATAGAACTTTAGTTGGTGACAAGGATATTTAAAAAAAAAAAAGAGAATTAAATTGAACATTTTGCAGCTCAAATCAAAGCTTTCATTGTTTAAAAATGTCTTAACTCTTCCGCAATGTTTGCACCTAATTAATTAACAATTTTTTTAAAGGTACCAGAAACTATCTTCTGTGCAGACAACTGTAAACTGAGCTTATATCCAGTTCTTTTACACGTTTAAAATGTTTTGTATTCTCTGGGATAGCATTTGAAAAAAAATCGAATCATAGGGGCCCCCCGAGAAAATTTGCCCCGGGCCCCCCGATGGCTTAATCCGGCCCTGCCTACTTACTACACAATTTCACATGCCAGCTACAGAGCTCAAACCATTAGCTCAATGATTCATCTATTCTTTTTCAGAGGCCATCACCTTATTTCAAAATTGAGGGGAAGAATGGATTATTTTACTCTTTTTCATACAAAGCTGCACTTGTTTGTCTTTATTTTTGAATCCAGAATTTTATTTTTTTTAATATATATATATATATATATATATATATATATATATATATATATATATATATATATATATATATATATATATATATATATATATATATATATATATATATATATATATATATATATATATATATATATATATATATATATATATATATATATATATATATATATATATATATATATAATTACAGGATGGAGTCCTGGTTTGCTTTTTTTAAAAAGCTTTATTTGTCCATTACACACTTTTACCTTAACAATAATCACTACACAATGTTTTCACTATGAAGGTCGAGGTCCAAGAGAACGAGCATGTGGACGGCAAGGCCTTTTATGGTGATTAACTGCTGAGCTTGCAGTCTCGCAGGTGCGCTGCTGATGGCTGACATGTCTCCACGTCAGGTGATCTATACTTGGTCGGGTTCAACCGTAACTCCTCCGGGGGGTGAAAAAGTGGCGTCCTCGACACTTGAATTCTTTGCTGCAATTTTACTTCTTCTATGGCGTGTCCTTTTAGAGAGTCTGTTGGATAAGTCTTTGTAGATAGTTAACATGAACGTGAAAATGATGATAGCTGAAATGGTCGATAGCGAAAGGCCTCCGAATAAGCTCCAGTTCCAAACATCATTTTTGTACTGTTTGAGGTAGATGTGATCCAGTTTCTGTCGATTCTGGATTGTGTTGTTGTTGATTATCTTTATATCGGGAACATTTGCAAGTTTTCTCTCCACGATTAGGTTATGAAAAGATCCTTGCAAAATTTCTGCTTTCATCCTCAATTCTTTGGATGTAAAGTTTTGTTGGTTGAAGCTGATCGTACAGTTGATGAATGAAACCAATAAATTTCCGCTCACAGTTCTGTTGTCGGGACCACAATTTGTTGACAATAGGTCATTTTTGGCGTTGGTAATGAGAACGGAGTTTTCTGAGACAAATGTTGTCTTTGTTTTGTTATCACTGATGGTTTCGCAATGGGTTTTGGTGCCCATGATCATAGGTAAAATGCATTCATCGGAGAAGGGCTGGATGAATGATGATTGCTGTACGTACTGCAATGGTTCTGTTGTAAGAAATAACTCTTTCCCGTGTTTGATGATGTAGTTGGGACAATTTTTGATTACCGTATTGAAATTGTTTAGCGGGAACAACCGAAAAATCGATGACTCTTTTGGTGATAGTTGTGGTACCTGTAGGATGTACAGAAGGGTGTCTTGAGTGGTTGCTATCTTTGGAGTGACGTAGTTCATCGCTTCTTCTGGTAGATCAGAGTAGACTCCTTGTTCTTCAAGTAGTGTATAGATGAGATGTAATTCTGCCATTG
The DNA here is from genome assembly GCF_029784155.1 of Uranotaenia lowii. Taxonomy (NCBI): domain Eukaryota; kingdom Metazoa; phylum Arthropoda; class Insecta; order Diptera; family Culicidae; genus Uranotaenia; species Uranotaenia lowii. The sequence continues at coordinate 159,831,952 of NC_073692.1, read as the reverse complement.
ACAGAATTCTGCTATTCGCCGTGAGAGTTTTCGATAGAAGTATTGCATCCTGGATATCAGTTAGTAGTTTGTTCAAAGTGTCTATGTTCACGATGGTGGTTATGATGTCGATTTCATTAAGGAGTATTTTGTTGACCTGGGAGTTGACTGCAATTGTGTTGATCGAGTTCGTTAATTGGAGAATGCGATCGTTGATCTGATTGTTGATTTTGACTTGTTGATTGTTTTCGCTGACAAGGTGGTTCAGCGATCCGTTGATGATCCTGAGGTCCTCCGCGTCCGGGCTGCCCGAAATCCATTTCCAGGTTGTTCCGATGATGTCCCATCGCTTCACTCTTTTCGACGGCTTAATTTGATAAAAGTTATTGTATAGTTGTTTAACTTTTTGTTTAATTATTACCGTTAATGGATCAGAGTCTTGTATTTTTTTATATGCAATGTTCGATAGTAGTTGAATTGTTATTTCAATATCTGTTAGATTAATGGGGTGCACAATTTTTATTACCCCTGTTTGAATTTTACATTTGTCGGTTTTTATTAAAAGGATAGGATTTTCATACAGATTTGTAATTTCTAATTCTTGCGTGTGTATAATTTTTAGCAATGTAATGCAATATATAAGGTGAATTAACATTTTGCACTGAGGGAGAGAGGAAAAGATTGAAAAGAAGAAAATTTAGAATGAATTACTGTTATTGCTGCTTTTTTGGGCGTTTGATTTTTCTCTTATGTCTTTTTATACCTTTAGGATTTTTAAACGTTTTTTCTGAAATATGTAATGCTTTAGTTTCTTTTGCTCTAGGTTGGGTTTTCGTTCTAATATTTGGAATAACGTAAACGTTGTCACCTTCTGTTAAAATAGGGGGTTCTTCTTTGTTAGAATTTCTCCTTAAGATTTTCTCTTGAGAGTTTTGAATGTTCTTCCTAGCTTCTAGAAACAATCTTTGAGCATCTGCTATAATTCGTGCGGGTTCACTGATATTATTTTGATTGAAGATTAATTCATTGGGTTTGAATTTTGTTGTTGAGTGGACAGAGTCATTATACAAAGCAACGGAAAGTTTGGTTATTGATTTTGTATTCATTCCTGAGTATTTGTGTTTATTTGTATTGAAAATTTCGATTATTGTGGAGTGCGTTCTTTCTACTTGGCCGTTGGTCTCTGAACAAGAAGCGTATTCTAATCTTGTGCCGAGGCTAGCTAAAAAGTTTTTAAATTGAATTGACAAAAATGTTGTTTCATGATCTGTGATAATTGTTTCTGGAACGCCAAACAAAGATATGTATTTTCCTAAGGCTTTTTGAACGTCTGTTAGGTTTTTTGACTTGAGGTAGATCATTTGCAAGTGTTTTGAAAAAGAATCTACTAATGAGAGAAAACTACACCTGTCGATAATAAAAATATCCATATGGATTCTTTGAAAGGGTTT